>NC_133028.1:42309893-42462659 GCF_048771995.1 Taeniopygia guttata | reverse complement strand
GCACACAACCCACGGTCTGTGGCATGAATGGCTTCTGGAGCTCAGTGGCAGTTTCGTGTTGATCAGCTCTTTCCAGAGCTGCCTGCAGGTCGATCAGTCCCTCTGCAGACAAGCAAGCAGCTGTTAACCAGGGGAGATGCCAGTCCTACATCGGTTGGTAAAAGCCTCTGCTTAATCCCAGACTGTCTTCCTCCTTTGGTTATTAGCCTTCAGTTAGGCACTTTCCAGTCCCTCCTGTTGGCTAAGGACATGGGGCATTCAGTGTGCTTGATTTCAGGCTCTCCCTGTTAGCACTGTGTACAGTTCATGCATTTGCCAAATGACTTAGCATACCAAGTTTCAGTTTTTCCCATCTGTATGCCCTTGGCATGCACTGCACTTTCCAGGGCTGCTCGAAATCAGACCATAGGTATCTTTTGCTTAATCAAGGTTCAGCTGTCTAATTTTCCCCCACTGGCCCTCTGGTGAGCACAGATGTGGTTGAGCAATTTTCTCCTGACACTTCACTATCACTTTCACCACTCACACATCACACCAAGTGCAGCTGGTCTCCCACTCCCAGCTTGCAGAATTTGCTTTTGCTTTTGATTTCAGTCTGGAACATCACAGCTTGGCATGGCCCGGCCTGAGCCATCTGTGGCTTGCAGGGTGGGATGCTCCTGATGGTAAGCAGAAACCTGGGACACAAAGACTTGATGGAGATGTCCAGGGCTGGACAGCCTGCTAAGCTCACAGTGACACAAACTTTTCTTGTCTGTAAGTACTTCTGCCTTCTGAGTGAGGTTCACAGGCAAAATTATGAGTTTCTCTTGTAGTAGCTGAACTTCATAACCCAGTTTGATATCCTACAGCAATGTGCAACTTGTGATTGCCCACAATTCACAATAGCATTAAAGAAAGATATCTTTGGGGCTTTTATAGATGACCTGCATATGTTTGGTGGAGGGTTTGTTTGGATTTGTTTTAAGAAAGTAATGTTTCTATTTGCTTGAAAGATTTTTAATAATAACACTTCTGTTTAAATACTGATAAATTACAATTAGTGGAGGACCAAATAATGGCTTATATAAATGCTTCACAATCCTTAAGTGAATATGAATTTTTTTTTATAAGTTTCCTTAGCAAAATGTTAGCCTGGGTGCATCTTCCAGACTGGCTGACATGACTGATGCTCAGTAAGCTGCAGGTTTGATTTTGGTTGCAAGAACCTCATGTGCCATTTCCTGTAATAGAGAAACCCTAAATCTAACCAAGACAGTATTATTCTTTCTGAAGAGCTGATTTGAGGGATGAGATAAAGGACATGGCCTTTGTTCTGTCCTTCTCCTTGCTTCCTCTTGTCTGACTAGTCAATTGACTGTATAAATTGAACAGTGAACCTGTCAAGCAGAAGTTCAGCTGTCTTGGCCAGAGCATCACTCATATTTCATACAGAAAGTTTGTTAGAGAAGTCCTCAAAAAACTAAGTAATGATTTCTGTGAATAAAAATAGGAAACAGATGGCATCAATTCCAAGCAGTGAAGTGGTTTTTAACTAGTCCAGTAACTAACATTCTCAAATGCCTACAAAATATTATAGTTTTATCTTAGCAAAGATCAAAATAACAACTTTAAAGCACCTGCCAGGCATACACAGCCATGTGTTCCAATAGATGACAGACCAAATCTATCCTTACAGTAATGGGACTGAACTTGCCAATTTCAAAGTCCCCCCTGTACTCCTGCAGTGAATAATGCCTAATGACTGCTCTGGTTGGGGTTTTTTTATTATTATTTTTATTACTACTACTGTGGATCCAGTGTTACCTCAAACATGCTGCAGGTATTAAGAGAATTCTGCAAGCCTGGGATCCAAGAGAGAGCCTGGTAAGGAAGCATTTCCTGAGAAAAAGGAGTTGGAAGCCTCTGGAGCCTCCCAGGTCTCCTTAAGTGTCTGAGTATGTCGGCATCTACTGCTGTTTAGATCAGTCTGCTTACTCATGAGTATCTGTATTAATTCCTAGAAAAATACAGGCAGAAGACAGACCATAGCATGCCCAGCATAGATTTGCACAAGCAGGCTGTGCACTGCAGCACAGTCTCTCAGACAGGTTGTGTGTAGGATGAGTAAGATGGCTGAATCCATGGGAATTGCAGCACTGCCTAGCTGTCGCTATAGGACACGAGAAAGCTCAATGTGAGCCACTTGCCACTTTGCAAGGTAAAAGAGAAAGTTTATTTTCTGATTCCAACTTTTATACTTTTCTAAAGGTGACAGTGGATTGGAGAGTGAATGGGCCACCTCTCCAAAGACATCGGACAAACCACTAGTACATTAAGTTTCTCCACCCCCATGAAGGAATGCAAAACAATATGTTATTTACAGAAACTGTGTGGGAAAGTTTTCCAATAGAATGTAAACTCAGTAGGCTTTAGAAAAACTTAAGAATCAGGGCGACACCTAGCAGCAGGTGGAAATGCTGTGTGCCAGCTGCTGCAAACTCCAAAAACTAGCCTCAGCTGTACAGTTTATTCTGAAAACTGTTTTCCAGTTGTACAATTTATTCTGATGGCAGAGGAAGCCATTTATCACAAGCTGTAATACACCTTTTGGGGTCCACACAGTGTGGAGTTGCACTTGAGCTAATGCTTGCCCTTGTGCAAGATTCTGCCTTTGATTAGTTTGTCTGCACAACAGCTGCTTCTGCTTTCTACAAACACTGCATGCTGCTTTACAGTCTGTCTCTCTCTGGTGCCTTGCTGCTCTGCTCTGAGAGCCAAACCCTGTGCCAGGGGAGGGGAATGCTGCCGTGTGTGCCAGGACTCTTGGCCCCTTTTACCTTACTGAAACTTGCTTTCCCAGGACATGGGCTTCTCTTTTATTTCCCTGGTTTGTGTGCTATGTGAGTGGTTGTTTTTAAAAAGTATAACCTTTTACTTAGCTTGATTGAAAAGTGTATTTTTGGCAGTGGATATGGAAATATAAGCACATTTGAGAAATCTCTGGATCTGGTAATAGTACCCTTCCCCTGCATTCCCTAACAAAACATCATGGAGTTGTGTTTCTAGAAGCTCTATGTATGAAGCTGAATGTCAATGTCGCCCCAAAAAAATATGCAAAAAGCCTGTAGCAGGGATTCTTTTACTTGAATTTCATCTTACCCATTAGACTTTATGTATCTCCTGAAACAAAAACAGAAGGAAAAAATGTCAGCTCTCTTTTGGTAGGTAGGTGTAGGTTATAGTAGATATGAGCAAGTCACAGTTAGGAGCATTTGTGTAGAGCTTTAAGAATTAGAAAACAGTCCTACCATAGTGACAAGCAAGAGAAAGACTTGGTCAAAATTTGAAATCCTGCTGCCTCTTTAGACACGAGCATTTAGCATTTAGATCTTGGATGTCCCATATTCAACTGACAGTGGTAGCTGGAGACCCTGGAATTTGGATACCATAACTCCTGTTAGATTTCGATGTCTGCTTCTGAGTATGCTCAGGATGTTTCAGCAGAGCTGGTGCTCTGACAATGTCATCCATCTCTGACAGTATCCTGTGGTTAAGCGCTCGCTAGTATCTGCTTCGCCCACATTTTCTGCAAAGCTTAATCCAGTTCCTAATCACCTGGCTCCTTCAGAAAGCTTCAGAAAGTCCAGAAGAAGCACCTCCTTTTGTTCTGTGTGTCAGCTGTAGCTGCATTTACAGAGTTTTAGGGAACCCATTAAAAAAAATTCCCTCTCTCTGTTATGAAACTGGAGAAATCACGGTCTATCCTCCCTGAATTTCCTTATTGTCCTGCTTATTGCAGGAAAAGGAGCAGTGGTGACAAGCTTGTCTCAGTGATTTCCTCCTGCCACAGGCCTCTTGAACAGAAGGTTGCAGCTTCCCAGAGCCAGGGAAAGCCAGTCCCTCTGTGTGCAGGAGCAGTCTTGTCCCACTGCCTGCAAATGTATAGGGTAGACTGGATGTATACAGTTGTAGGGACCCAGCTCTCAGCTGCTTCCCCACTGCTGGGGACTGGGAATTAGAGGATCTTGTTGCCCTTCTGACTTTTCACCCTGGAAGAGAGGGAACAAGCATGCCCCACTCCCGGACAGGCAGCCCTGCAGTGCCTCAGTACATTCACTATCTGATTTTCCCTTTAAAATACATTAGGGGTTCATCTAATAGCAGAGTACCTGCACTGCTAAAGGTGTGGCTTTATCTACAAAGTTGTTTTCCTGCACACCAGAAGTCATAGGAAAAAGCAAATGTTGGAGGGGAAGGAAAGCCCCTGGCTGAACTCTGGAGTGGGAAGTGCAAGGCTTTTTAGGACAAGCCAGCTCTGAGGCGTCATGGTGAACTTCCCACTTCCCCATGCCTCCAGGGCAACTAGGTGGAGTTCTTGTTCTGCCTGTGATTTCCAAAGGCTTGCTCAACCAGTCTGAGTGTGGTTGCATGAGACCAGCAGCTTCCCCATCCCTTGCTTCCTTCCCTCTTTCCCTGCTAGAGGTGTCCTTCACTCCTGATAGGATCCCAGGGAGGTTTTGCTTCTCTTTGGATGGCAAGAATTTGGCCTGAGTAAGGCAGATCCTTGGAAAGACAAAGCAAGGTCTATTAATCATCGTCCATTTCTTTATTTATTTTGGGTATTTCCTGGTTTCAGTGTTGTACAATGTTTACCAAAGACGAGCAGCCAAAGTAAACCACACGAATGAAAAATTGCAAATGAAAGAGCCAGCCGCACGGCACAGCTGGTCCCATGCCTCCGAGGGCTTCAGTCGTTTCAGATTAGGTGCACACTTGGCATTCTCCTGCAAATATGCCTGCAAGGAATCATCCTGGAATAAACCTGCCTCCATGCACAGCAACTGACAGAAAGCTGAGGCAGGTCTGGAAAGACTCTCTAGCAAGAGGGGGGATTAATGTGCCTGCTTGTTAACTCTGGCAGAGTGTGCAGTCGTCATTGTGCCAGCAGAGTTAGGGAGAGCAATTGGAGAGGGATTTTTTTTTATGATTGGTGGCATTCCTGGGGGATGGGGCATTTATTTGGGGCCTTCCTGCAAGGAGTAAAAAGCAGAGGGGAGCACAAAGCAGGTCCTTCACAGATGGCTGACTGTTTCAACACGAGAAGCCAAAATGAATGAAAACGTTCCCTTCTCCCTTAATCCAGTTGCAGACCTGACTCACCCTGACTTTCTGGTATCAATGTTGTCCTGTTACTCAGTGAGAAGTTATGAGCTCACCGATTTCTTGTCCAGCAAACCAACTTGCCAGCTCCTTACTGAGTTCCCCCTGAAAAGGAAAGGGCTGCCCAGCCGGGAGGCAGAATTTCTCCACCTGCAGAAACAGGGAACAAGCCAAATTCATTCACAGGCTGGGCTTCATCATGAGAAGTATGAGAAATACTTTTTTTACAGAAAAGTTTAGACCACTGAACAGCAGGGGAGAAGAGTCCAGCCAACCTTTACTTTATTCATCCTTTCTCCTATTACTCATTGCATTTTTGTTAGTGACTCTTGAAAAATTCTGTTCAGCTGGAAGGCCTTGCAAATATCAGAGAGGACACTGTTAGAGGCAAACACGGAGGCACCAGAGAGATCACCAAGAAAGATGCCACTTAACAGAGTGTTGTACATCTCAGTATGTTCTGCCTGGCCTTTCAGTCCCAGATGTGAGCTGGGAACAAAGAGTTCAAGGAATGAACCCCAGAGAAATAAAGTACTCTGAAGAACGTATTTTAGAAAAATTTGTTGACACTATTAATCATGGAGCATTCAGGAAATTAATTTTAAATTATGTCATAAAAATAGCACATGAAAGAAGTGTAAATGTAACATAATTTCCATAAATAGAAAAGAATATTTATGTTGACACTGGTGTTAAGTTGTAAGCTGAAAACAAACCAGGTGGCAAGTCTGTTGGGTAGACATTGGATAATAAGACCCAAAGAAACAAAGATCTTCTTGTGCCCACAGGTGCAAACTTCACGGTGAGTTAAGCATTGAAGGACTAGAATTGGAATTGATACAAGGTAGGAGAGTGCATCTAATTTGATGTTCTTTCCCATGGTAAAGCAGATGTAAGGTAGACAAATTCTATTACCTTATGGCTATCTCTCAACCAGCTTATTCTAGTCCTGTAGTTTGGAGCTATGGAGATCTAGCTGTGGAGCTATGTAGTTTCAGCTATGGAGATGGAATTTGGTTGCTGTTTGCTGGTTTTTTACCTATATTTTCTCTGATTCATCTTCCTTTGATAACTCTTCTGTCCAGAAGATGTGAAATTGCATGCCATGCTTTCCATACTTACTGAGATATACACAAGTCCTTTTGGCAGTGCTACAACCCTCTCTTGCATTGCCACAGCACTGCCATCCTGTCACATCCATGTAACTTACGATGTCAGAGAGTCATTCAGCTAAAAGTTTGTAAATCTAGGTATTTCACAGCAGTAGAAAATGCCTTGGTTTTGGTATGGTGTGTTTCTTTCTGTAGATACTGTGATAAAGACAAAAAGGCATCTGGTAGCACAGGAACAAGTTACATGGTCTTTTCTGAACCTGTCATTACTAAGCTGGTACTGTTACAGTCAAGAAAATTTATAGAAGAGTAAGAAATGCAATCTGAAGATAATTTAGAAGGAATGATTAAAATAGCTAAGTGTGTGCTTGAAAATCAGCTTGGACTGTCTGTTTTCAATCATGTTCAAATTCAGAAAGTCAGAGAATGGTCCAATATTGGAAATAACTTATTTGAAGATGATTTGGTGGCCCTATCAGAAACCACGCACACATTTAAAATACTTACTGACATCTTTTTATGATCAGGCTTTTCTTTTTCAATAAAAATTGTGTTTCCATGCATGTTTACAACTCAGTTGAAGTCAAGCTTCTAAAAAGTTTGTTTAAAAATTATACAATTGCAAAAGAAGGCAATAGAAACAATCCCTGCAAGAGACTCACAAAACATGTTGTTTTTTTCAGTGAGTGAAAAAAACCCAGGAAGTAGTACCTTAGATATTTTCATATTTTTAAGAAATGTGGCATACTGATAGGCTGTAAATCCAGAAAAGTAGATACACTGAAGAACGAACTTCTGAAATCTTGAATAGCTGAGAAAAAAAGATTCAGAATTGCCTAGTTTTCTCTTTCTGAAATCCACTGTCATGTCTAAAATATTCCACGGTATCAGATACAGGGGGAGTCAGCAGCTGAATGCAAAGCTTGAACTACCTGTGCAAAATACATCCTAGCTATTATCTTTTTTGGAACAAATACAAAAATCCTGATATTTTTATGGTGCATGATAATGATCTGCTTAATTTCCTGCTCAGATTCTTACCCAACTGTTAAACACAATTTTTTTTCTATTGTATAACAAGCAGTTAAATATGTATCTCTGCATCCCAGCAAAGTGCTTTCCACCTCCGTACAGGAAACAAACTCTAACTGGTTCTGCAATGACTTGGTCCCATTCCCAGGAATGTTTCCCTTCTGTTAAAAAACCCCCAAGAAACAAAAATCCCAAAGCAAAACAGGAAAAAGAAAGCACTTTTTTCAACCTATTAGCACTAGTTAGGCGTAAGCACAAAATATGTTCGTGCATTCCTCTGAATGAGGCGAGACTAGGTTTGCTGGACCTTCCCACACTGGAATGCACCAACACGCATGTCCCTTTGCCCAGCCTCTCTTGAAGGAGCTTTTACTTAGAGCTGAGCAAAGCTTTTTTCCTCCTTATGGGAAATTCCGGTGCCAGAATGTTAAAGCCTAACTTCCTCACAAGAGCCTGCCAGTGATGACTTGCACCCGGTGGGCTGTGACAGGGTACTTTCTCTCCTGGTGAGATGAAATGAAGCAGAAGCTGTCCAAACAGTGAGCATAAGAGATCCCATTCCTCTCTTTTCCCAACCCTGCCTCCCTGGTATTGCAGCGTGTGCTGGGAGCCCATAGCCGTAAGTGTTTGTGGCTCTCTCCAAAATACTGCAAAATCTTTGGAAACAGGAATGGCACCTCTTTTTTAAAAAACTGGAAATATGGCTTAGGTGTCCAAATACCATTCTGGGCAGCCCATACTAGATGACCTCTAGGCCAAACAGCCTAGGATACAGCAAAGCAAACTGAACAACACAAAAGAGTGAGATAGGTGGCTGTAGAGCAAAGAAAAAAGTTTAAAACACTGTGTGAGTGGTACTTGAGAAAGCTACACAGAAGTATTTCCTGAAGATCTCTAAAAAAACTTAAGAACAAGCTTTGTATGTTGATAATTTTGTAACATTATGAAAATGGCAGAAAATTTGATTTCCAGATTATGTCTGTTTTTAGGGGATGGATCCCCAGCAGCAGCAAGCTGGGAGCCTACCTGCCCAAGTACATTTGGGCTGAACTCTGAGCTTCCAGTACCATCTGAGTTGTCTCAGAGTTTTCTTCTTGGAGAAACAAATCTGTGTGGTAATAACAGGATTTTAGTATGTTTGTCACAGTGTTCTTCAGAATAGGGTGTCAAAACTTGCCTGTTTTTCCATTGTGTATTACTGGAAAATATGTATTTACTGTATATCCTAGTATTCCTGTAAGAAACAAATTTTTTTCAATGTACCTAAAGGGCAAAGTAAGAAAGGAACTGTGTTGTCCAGTTTTGCCTTGCATGTAGGCTGTTTCCTGTTGAAGCAGTTTCCTTGGGAGTCAAGAACTCACCAGAAATGTTTTGGTAGAAATTACATTTTCTCTTTTGAGTCATGCTGTAACACCTGCTCTAGAAAAATGAAACTTTCCATATCATTAAGATAAGCTTTCATGCCTTAGTGTGTAAACTTCCCTGCAAAATGCTCCTCAGTTAAAGTAGAAAATCAGTGTTGCGTTTTTCTGACTGAAAGCTTTCAGGAAGGATATGACAAAAATAAATCCACAACTCTGCTTCCTTGGCAGAGGCAGTGCTGTAGGCTAGCTGCTGAATGACTAACCACTTATATCATTATCGTGCTCTGCCAAAACTGCAGGGTAAGGATTGCCCAGAAGAAAAACAAAGGTAATTGGGTCCTTCGCATTTAAACTTCCAGTCTGAAAATCTAACCAGGGGATTGAGCAGCTGGCAGGGTAGGCCTGATACAGAACACAACAAAGTTAAAATGGTTTCTTTTTTGTTATCATGCACCTTTTTGCTGTAGCTTGAAGATGAATACCTGAAGCTCTGCAAGACAGATTAAAACACAGACACCAGCAGTGCATGCGAAGAATCTATTCCCAAGACCATGAAAGGATGCCAAGCCATTCTGCTTTCCATTACATGAATGTTATACCTCCTGCTCCAAAGACTGCAAGGACAGATTTGACTTTTAGCTTTTCCTTGCCATCCTTTTCTGGGGGCACTTAGGGTAAGAGGATCCCAGATTCAGCCTGCCTGACACTGCTGCAGCCAAGCTGACATACTGGCACATCCAGGTTACCAGTGGTAAGTATGAGGAAGCAGTTTTGTACTGTTTACAAAGATTTGGAAAGTGTGCTTTCTGCTTGCATCACAGGCTGGTCAATAGTTTCATTCCTCCCTCCCTTTTCTACTGCTTCTGCTTTTCTTTGAGGCAGGGATCTGGGACCTGGATTAGGTCCCTTCTGCACTGCTCACTTGTCCTTTCTCGGCAGAAAAGCAACAGGCAGCTCTCAATGTGGACACTGACACAGAGAAGGAAAGAGAAGAAGGGGGTGGGGGTAGGGGAATGCAGGATCCTTCCGTGTGAGACTGGGAACGGGAAGTGCTTAAAGAGTGCATCATGCCCACTTTGAGTACTGCTTGTGCTGCTGTTGGATAAACAGGAACATTTAAAGCAAGACAGCTTCAGAATAATGACCACATCTCTATCTAATCCCCATCTTCTGCTGGTAAAGGCTTGTGCAGTGTCTGTGCTTGGAACATCTGCAGTTACAAAAGCACAGCTTTGTTGCAGAGCTGCATGCTTCTCTTAGGAAAATGTAGTGTAGGTAAAGGAATGCGACTTGTTTTAAACAGTATTAAAGAGGAAGGTTAATCATAGATTAAACTTGGAAGAGAAGAGAAAACACCTACAAGGTGCATCTTTGTTCAATGCTAAACATGCAGTTACTCTGGAGAAAAAGCAGTTGAAGAGTATTCTCATCTTAAAGGACAGCTTTCTCCTGCTTTTGAGTCTTTGATTTCAAAAGAAGTTGTTTTGAGCCATGCTGCACCTCAATTTCAAAACTAATGCTCTGGGAGGCAGGTGAGTGGTACCTTGTCTGTGTGTGTGGAGCAGCTTGTGGAAAGCATTTTTGCACATCCTCAAACCTTCCTAAGTCTGGATAATGTGATAAACCCTGACAATTGCCCACATTTCTTGGCGTTTTAAACAGCTTGCTGAAATGGACTGCTTGGTATGTGAACTGTGGCACAGTCACACCAGTCCTCTCTTTCTGAGAGAAACTAGAAACCTGGCCCACTGTAGATCCATCTGTGATGAGAGCTGGCTGAGCCTGGATGTTAGGAGAAAGTGACTTCTGAAAAAAACAGCTGGTGCCTACCTCAATTCTCCACAAATGTGTGGTGATGAAGCTGTAACAGATAGAAGAGTGTGCCCATTTCACATTGAATTATGTACATGGCCTTCTTTTCCAAAACTCTTCCGAAATTAATTAAAATTTTTTACTGCATCAGAGAGATGCAATTTTGGAGACAAAAATATACAATAGCAAGTCTCATTGAACCCAGACTTAATATTTTGAAAATGGAAGGCTTCCCTATTGAAGAGCAAGAACCATTTCAGCTGCTAGAGGGAAGAGGTGTCTTTGGGGAAGTTAATGACATCCTTTCACTAAAAGACTATTTCCCTTCTCCTCTCTGCCCCACAGCTGCTGTTGCCTCTGTTTTACAATGTTATGCTTATCAGCTATCCTCTGTAGTAGACAGAAAACACAAGCGTATCTCAGTCTTCCAGTTTCTTTTTTCTTAACCTAATGTGCAATGCTAATGCCAGTGCAGTGGAACTGAAGGTTGCTATGAGGTGCATTTGGGCTCTCTGTGGGCTTTGCCACCCTTGATCACACTGCTGCTGTGGGCCCTCTGACAAGTGGCAGGAATCCGTCCATCTGTCTGCTCTTGGGCAGGTACCTCTTGGTGCAAGAGGGCAGCAAAAGGTGTCAATTTTTGAACACAGAAAAAAAAAGGTAAATGCAATAGGAATGTTAGTGTTTAATTTAATGGACTTCCCTTTCAGAGCTGGTAGTGATAGTAAAAGGGTTTTAAAATTATGGGGATTTGGGGAGTTAGAAGGAAAGTTAGGCTTAGGAGGCCCTGGAAAAATACCCTGGGAAAGTATAGGCCTTGTACTTGCTAGAACTGCACCTGTGTAACCAGTATATGATAAATTGTATAATTGTTAGATGTGATGATTGTTTAGTAATTAAATGTAATTACTGTTTGATTGTAAGAATAATCATGAGAAGCTGGGGTCAGGGGCTTGAGAGAGATCATGAGAGATTCATGCTTGAATAAGATCAATGTATACAACAGAACAATATAAGTTTAATAATTAATATGTAAGTTATATAATGATAGAATATAAAATATGTTCAGCTCAAAAGCCATGTCAGAGTCAGATTTGGGTCTGTACCCCTGATTCCCAGAGCTCTTCAATAAAAGCACCTGCATGTAATCATATCCCGTGATTATGTGTATTCCTGAACGCTAACAGTAGGACAACTCCCTGCCCCTTTATGCAAACAGCATACTTGGCTATTTGACCAACCATGTATTACTTCAGTCAGGTTAAAATGACTGCCATCAAACCTCCTCTCTCAAAATTGCCTTTGATGTTTACAGGGAACTACTTTGCTTCGGACTGTCTTGTGCTTCAGATAGAATATCATTCCTTGTCTTACTCATTTTCTGTTGGCAACATATGACTGTAATGTTCTAGGAAATTAAAGGATGCTGAGTGTTTCTATAGTACCCTTCTTGACCAAACAATTTGACTTCAACACTTAATATAATACATGCATCAGTATATATTGATAATATTTTACAGAACTTACATAAGTTGATTGTGCGGAGATGTTCTGTTCCTCAGCACAGTGAACAATCCCCAGTGCCTACCAGACAAAAAATATTGAAAGTAGAGATACAGGGAGGTGAATGCAGTTCTGCCTGGGAACTATTTCTGCACTTAAAATGGAGGAAGTGGTTGTGAAAGAATGGCTTGCGCAAAATGGTTGCATCAGCCTTTCCAGCAATGGGAGTTTACTGACAAAAAGAAGAGACTGACACTAAATTTTATCTTTCAAAGAAGAGCATTCAACTACAATCTGTTCTCATTTTTTGTGTCCCCAGTCAGCAGCAATGGTAGAATTGGTTGAAATGTGAGTTTGAAGGGTGAGCCATACATGCTGGACAATCCCGGACTCTTCAGAAGCCATGGTTTCCTCAGGGGAGCCACCACTAGAAAGAAGAGATGTAAACTGACAGACTATGATTCACTGACTGCATAGTTAAAGGACAGTGGGAAACTGGGAGCATGTATTTTTGTTTGAAGAGAACAATTATTTTGAGGCTGAAATATTTTCTCGCTTCAGGACTGTCACCTCATCAGACCTGCCAAAAATTTCCAGCTTTTGTTGTGTTTGCAGGTATAAGGTGACCATTCAGATGCCTTGACCAGCACACGAGGAAACTGGAGCACAGCACTCAGTACACAAGGTAAGTACTTAACCTCTGCTTATTCAGGGTTTACGGGTACTGCTCATGTGCACTACTGGAACTGTTTGCGGTGCAAACTCGGTGAAGTGTTCTTTGGCACCTGTGTCAGGAAACACAGCCCTTCTTTACATTAAAATCAGTATTGTTCTAATTATATCCACTGTTTATAGGGTGACAGTAACATCCATGTCCCATCTATGACTGGTGTTGTTTTACAGAAAAGTCTGATAGCCTTCATTTCATATCAGGTTGTTCTGCCTTTCCAGTAAAGAATGTGAATTACTTACACAGTGTGTAAAAGGGTGTGGCAAGAGCTCTGCTTTTAGAAGCCCTGAGGCTGGTGAGACTCCATGCAGGGGACCCCCAGATCTCTTCTGGGGAAGTTTGTAATGTTGGAAACCTCAGCCCACGGGAAGGGCTGAGAGGGAGAGCAGGCTCTGTTTGGGCTTCTGCCTGCCATGTAGCCACAGAGAATGGGCAGGCTGACGCTGCATGGGCTGTGAATGTTTGTAATCAGAGAATCACAGAATTGCTTTGGTTTAAAAAGACCCTTAAGACTATTGAGTCAAACCATTAACCAAATATTGCCAAGCCTACCACTAAACTATGTCCCTAACCACCCTATCTGCATGTCTTTTAAATACGTCCAGGGATGGTGACTTCACCACTTCCCTGGGCAGTCTGTGCCAGTGCTTGGCTGCCCTTTCTGTGATTTTTTTTTTTTTCCCTAATATCCAGTCTAAACTTCCCTTGGTGCAACTTGAAGCCATTTCCTCTTTTCCTATCACTTGTTACCTGGGAGGAGAGACTGACCCGCACTCACTATACTCCCCCACGGACTACAGACTAATTTCAGGCAGTTGTAGAAAGTGATAAAGTCCCCTCTGAGCCTTCTTTTTCTCCAGGCTAAACAACTATAGCTCCCACAGCTGACTCTCTTAAGACTCACATTCTAGATTCTTCCCAGCTCCATTGCCCCATTCTGCACACACTCCAGTACTTCAGTGTCCTTCTTGAAGTGAGAGGCCCAAAACTGAGCACACTATTTGAGGTGTGACTTCACCAGTGCCAAGTACATGGGGACAATCACTGCCCTGGTCCTGTTAGTCACGCTGTTCCTGATACAGGCCAGGATGCCATTGGCCTTCTTGGCCACCTAGACATATACTAGATCATATTCAGCTGCCTGTTGACCAGTACTTCCAGATCCTTTTCTGCTGGGAAGACTTCCAGCCATTCTGACCCCAGCATTTAGTGCTACGTGGGGTTGTTATGATCCAAGTGCAGCACATGGTACTTCATTCTGTTGAGTCTCATACAATTGACTTCAGGCCATGGATCCATCCAATCCAGATCCCTCTGCAGAGCCTCCTTATCCTACAGCAGATCAACACTCCCACCCAGCTTGGTGTTGTCTGCAAAGTGAGTGTGCACTTGATCCCCTTATCCAGATCGTTGGTGATCTAACCATCTTCTCCTATTTAGAGCTGAAACATCCAGCTGTACCTTCTTTGCTCAGAGGAAGCATAATGTGAGAGATGAAAGAGGTGAGAGCCATAGCCAATGTGCCTATAGAAAAGCAGGATACTAAGAATGGTCCTTTATGGCTCTTAACAAGTGATATGGCTGTGCTCCAAGGATGAACAACACACTGTAGTTGTAGGGCTGCGAAGGTTAAGTAGGAGAGGAAGACTGACATCACAGGATAGCAAATTAAAAAATTTATCTGAGATTACTAAAAAATGGTGCAGGATTTCAACAGTTTTCAGATGCTGTTCAAAATTAAAATTTGACCCTCCCTTCTCTTTTTTCTGTTTCCTGCAGCAAAATGTCCATCCAAGCAAAACACAAATCAAGAATGACAAACACCTGGCGAGTGTTGGCCATCTACGTGATCTTAGCTGCAAGTCTCTCTGAGCAACAAGCACTGAAGCAGGCTTGTCCTTCATGCGATGGCAGTCAGCTTTGCAACTGCTCCTCCATGGGCTTGGACTTCATTCCCCCTGGGGTCACAGCCAAAATTACAGTGTTAAACCTGGCCCACAACAGGATAAAGCGCATCCAATCCCAGGACCTGCAGCAGGCTGTGAACCTGAGAGCCCTGCTGCTGCAGTCCAACAAAATCAGCTCCATAGATGAGGACTCCTTTTGGTCCCTGGGAAAACTGGAGCTCTTGGACTTATCAAATAACAGCTTGGCTCACTTGTCCCCTGTGTGGTTTGGGCACCTTTTTTCACTCCAGCACCTCCATCTTGAAGGCAATTCCTACAGAGACCTGGGGCAGAGCTCCCCCTTTTCTAGCCTGAAGAACCTGAGCTCTCTCCACCTGGGCAACCCGCAGTTCTCTGTGATTCGGCATGGGAACTTTGAGGGTATTGAGCTTCTGCACAAGTTGTGGATTGATGGTAGCAATCTCAGTCAGTATGAGCAGGGAAGTTTGAAATCAATTAAGCAGATCAATCACATGATCCTAAACCTAAGAAATGGTTATATATTCTCAGAAATTGTTAGGGACCTTCTGCACTCTGTCACTTGGCTGGAAGTGACAGAAATCAAATTACCAGTTGAAAGAAAAAGCTTGGTGCAGAATTCTACACGTCCTTTTAGGATACAAAAACTTACGTTTAAAGAAGCTTTCTTCACAGATGAAACTATTAGCCGAACAATAGCGTCACTGAAGGAAATCACCTCTTTAAAAGAGTTAGAGGCAATCAATTGCGTGCTTGAGGGGAAGGGAATATGGAACACTAAAGAAATTGCAAGGAGTGGGCAAAGTTTTGTTGAAACAGTAACAGTAACAAAGATAATGATTCAGAATTTTCATTTGTTTTTTGACCTGGAAGGTATGGAGTCACAAATAAACAAACTAAAAAGACTCAGTATCGCAAGCTCTAATGTTTTCATGGTACCGTGCAAACTTGCAAGACATTTTTCATCATTGCTGTATCTGGACTTTCATGATAATTTGCTTGTGAATAAGCGTTTAGATGAGACAATCTGTGAACATTCTTGGCCTTCATTGCAAACTTTAAATCTAAGTCAGAACTCTCTTAAATCTCTGGAACAGACTGCAAAGTATATATCTCGTCTACCAAAATTGAATAATCTTGACATTAGCCAAAATAATTTTGGTGAGATTCCAGATATGTGTGACTGGCCAAAATCCCTGAAATATTTAAACCTGTCCAGCACTCAAATTCCCAAAGTAACAACCTGCATTCCTCAAACGCTAGAAGTTTTGGATGTTAGTGGAAACAACCTGAAGGAGTTTGGACTGCGGCTCCCACTTCTGAAAGAGCTGTACCTCACCAGAAACCAGCTGAAGACCCTGCCGGGTGCCGCACCCATTCCAAACTTGGTGTCCTTGTCCGTCAGCAGAAACAAGCTGAACAGTTTCTCCAAGGAGGAGTTTGAGTCCTTCAGGAGAATGAAGCTGCTGGATGCCAGTGGCAACAACTTCATCTGTTCCTGTGAGTTCCTCTCCTTCATCCACCACGAAGCTGGGATATCCCAAGTGCTGGTGGGGTGGCCGGACAAGTACGTGTGCGACTCTCCGCTGGCGGTGAGAGGGGCGCAGGTTGGCGCTGTGCACCTCTCCCTGATGGAGTGCCACAGGTCCCTGGTGGTGTCGTTGATCTGCGTCCTGGTGTTCCTGGTCATCCTGCTGCTGGTGGCCGTCGGCTACAAGTACCACATGGTCTGGTACCTGCGGATGACGTGGGCATGGCTGCAAGCCAAGCGGAAGCCCAAGCGCGCCCCGCCGAAGGACGTCTGCTACGACGCTTTTGTCTCCTACAGCGAGAACGACTCCGACTGGGTGGAGAACACCATGGTGCGGGAGCTGGAGCAGGCCTGCCCTCCCTTCCGGCTCTGCCTGCACAAGCGGGACTTTGTGCCGGGGAAGTGGATTGTGGACAACATCATCGATTCCATTGAGAAGAGCCGCAAAACGCTCTTTGTGCTGTCTGAGCACTTTGTGCAGAGCGAGTGGTGCAAATACGAGCTGGACTTCTCGCATTTCCGCCTCTTTGATGAGAACAACGATGCGGCGATTCTCGTCCTCCTGGAGCCCATCCAGAGCAAAGCCATTCCCAAGAGGTTCTGCAAGCTGCGGAAGATCATGAACACCAAGACCTACCTGGAGTGGCCTGCTGGTGAAGAGCAGCAGCAGGTGTTTTGGGAAAACTTGAAAGGAGCCTTGAAGTCATAGAAGTCCGCAGCCCCCATCTCAACATATTTCCACAAAAGGCTGCATATCACTGTGTCTTGCTGCTAAGAATATTTTCTTATTTTTCTTTGTAACTGCAACTGGCTTTGTTTTATATAGAGATAACTATCATTTTACCAACTGGAAAAGGCCTGTTTTAGGATTTTCAGTAATTTGATGCTCTTGTCTTTAGAAGTCCCTGCCAATAACTGTGATATTAGGAAACAGTGTTGGACTTGACATACTTTTCTAAATACATTTTGCTGAGTGCAGGGCATTTCTCTAATTTTTACTCCTGTTACCACTATCCCCAACTGGTTTCTAACAATGCCATAGTAATTTTCAAATTAAATTAAAAGCTATGGGCTTCAATCAATATTTCCCTGTGTCCCTTTCTTCCTGGGAATGCTTGTTTTTCTCTTCATGATCACCACCACTTTCCTTTCTACCTACTCACACAAATAGCTGAAGCCTTCTATTTTTGAATGTGAGACTGGGTTTCCAATGTGTGGGCTAGATGGTATTGCAGACTGGCTCGGTTTTAAGTTTTGCTCTTCTACTTCTCAGAGCGTATTTATGTAATCACTGGGCCATGCAGGTCTGACTGCTCTACTTACCTTCCTTTGTAGTCGGTGATGAAAATCACAGGGATAAGAGGCAGTTCATCTCTGTACTTCAGTGTGAGGTATCTCCTAGAACTACCATATTGCTCTCCAATGCTTACAAAGGAAGTCTGGACAAGAAGGTAGATACAGATGTTTACGTTAAGGTAGTCAGTCCCACACTGAGTGCTTGGATTTCTTGTATTTTAGAGTTTCTTATTATTCAGAGACCTGAAATTGTCTGTGAAGGGATTAAGTTAGGTGTGGTTTCTCTAACTCAACATTTTCATGTTCCCTATTGCTTATTTTGTTGAAGTTTAAGTACAGGAAAGTCTAGATCTTGATCAAATTTTAGCCATGTAATTATTTTGTGGTGAAATACTAAAGCCTTGGTGTATGGGCTGACTAAATATTTGAAAAATAGCAACATTTACGTATATTTTCTGTTGCTATATTTATACATCTTCACGTATATGTTTGTATGTGCTTTTATAAATGTGTATCTATTCACACTCCTGTGTGTGTACGTGTACGTGTGTCTACACAAGATAATTTCTTGTAGGTGGAGCCTGCAAACACCACTTTCAGTTCTGTTTTCCTGTTACAATGTTGTCTCCCAGGGCTATGAAGGCTAGGAAGCAATTTTTCTGTTAACTGTCTTGGAGAACCATAGCTCATGGTTTAATCAAGGCTAAGATCTAGGTAGGTGATGAGTGAATCATTCAAGAGCAAACACTGAGCCCTGATAAAACAAATTAGGAGAAACATGTGCCTAGAGGTAAGAATGAAAATAAATCTTGAAAATTACAAAGACATGGTTAAAGAAAGATGTGGGAGAAGCCTTAGATTTTGCACAGTACATTCTTACCATAGATCCAGACCTCTGTGTTGGCACATTTAAAAGGCACGATAGTGTAGCTGCTCTTATGCCAATCAGATCACCCAGCTGGGAATTCCCCTGCTTACATTGTCAAAGTTGAGAGGTGGAGTGGAAACGGAACAGCAGCCTGAGAGGAAGCTGGGCAAAGAATGATCAGCAAGAGAGAGACGAAACACAGCATAGGCTAACTGGCATGCAGGCACTGGAGCTGCAGGTGGCGTCTCTGGGAATCTTTTTAGCACAGAGGTGAGTTTTCAGGTAGGTGAAGGCTGGATATGCAGGGAAAGACAGTGGAGCTGCAATGCCAGAGCTAGAAGCAAACAGGGAGCCCAGGGAAGAGGCAACATAATCTCTGCCGCTGGTCCTCCACTGCAAGGGGTATTCAGGGTGCTCAGGGCTGCTGGGCAGGACTGTGGGGTGGGGAGGGATTTCTGGCTGCCAGCAAAAGTAGAGCAGGGAGGTCCAATCACAGGCATCTGTCAGGGATGCATGGCAGGTAAAGGAAGGTTCTCCTGGAGAGATGTGACATGCTGATGAGACCAATGTCCTCTGGAAAACAGGACAGTGGAAAGCAGCAAATGAAAAAGAGACAAATTGGGTCAGACTGTGCCATTTCTGCAGTTTCCTCGTGGGAGGGTGTCTTGTCCTATTTGTATGTTGTCTCACCTGTGTTGACTGCCCAGGGGAGGCTGCGAGTGAAGGTGGGGTGCCTCGGTTTCAGGAATTCAGTCAGAAAAGAGCTCACTGAACAATGGCCTCAGGACATCAGCTGCCTCCTCACCTAACTCTTACCTGCTGCACATCTTCTGTGTCAGAAACAAGCAGAGGCATGGCCCGGTGTGTGTGGATGTGCATATGTGCTGTTAGGGCAGTGCTAGGGGTTGAGAACTAGGGCATGCATAACCTACACACTTCCAGGTGGAGAGCAGCAGCCTTCCCCAGTCTGCTTGTGGTTTGGCCTCTTCACCAACCAGTGACTCTTCCTCTGCAGGCTCCATAGCACTGCTCAAATTTACCAGCCATTTAGCTGGGTAGTGCTCCCCAAGCTAGAATCAGTTTGCACGTCATTGGCATGCTTTATTTCAGATCTTACATTAACCTTCCCCATTTGTGAGCATTTATAGAACCTCATTCTGCTGTCAGTCATGATTTTGTTTAGGAAAATATGTATTTTCTCAAATACTTCTACTGATGTGGGCCAGGGAAAATAAGCTTTAGCATGTGTGATGGCTTGGACCCCTTTTTCATAACCCAGATACATTTTGAATGTCTGGTTCATCACGGCACCTTATAGCATAAAGGCATCTATGCAAGTTTATATATTTTTAGTTGTATTTCAGTTTCGTTTTCTTACTGTGGCTTTTTAATTCCCAGCACAACAGGGAGAAGTGATTTCTTGATAGGGCAATGATATCATGGGGCTGTATGTCTGAGTGGGTGTGGAGAGGCCTGAAATGACCTTGTAAGTCAGGGTCTCAAGCAGAATCATTAGGCAGGAATCAGAAGGGGAAGAGAATGGCCGAAAGTGAATGAGAATGGGAATGGGATTCCTCTGAGTGTCTGTTCAGATTACAGATGAGCAAAAAAACTGGAAAGTCAGCATCCTGAATTGCCAAATGTAGTTCAGTCCCGCAGTACCTGGATTTTCAGGCTGGTAAGGTGGAGAGCCATTGGGCTCTGCTGGTATTTCCTGTGCAGTATCTGCCCAGTTCCCTTGTGTGCTGTCAATTTTCCACCTATAAATAACCTGCCTATAGATAGCTTTTGACTGATCAGGTTGCCTGGTTGCTTCATTTTCTAAAAGTAAGTATTTTGATGACAACTGTAAAAATACCACCTAAATCTGTTACTGGTACAACTCACTCTGCTCCTAGATTTACTCCTTTAGCCTACAGCCCTGCATTATCCAGTTACTCCTGGGAGGCCAAAAAGCCCTGCAAAAGAGCCTCATGTGGACAGCAGATGAGTCTAAATACAGATCACGATTTTTTGTTTGGGGTTAACGGGGACAAATGTCTAGGTATCTAAACTATGATACCCCATTTTAAGGCAATCAGATAATTTCTCTTGGAGTCAGCACATCTTAATCTGGGTGTCCAAGACAGACTGTATTAATTGCTCCTAAAATATGTTATTTTTCTCCATTGACTTTGGAGGACATGGTGGATGACCAGGGCAGCTGTGGGCATCTAAAGATAGGGAAGAGAACCTTGTCCTTCAAGATCCAAAGTTCTACATCAGAGCCAGACAGAGATAAAGGGAAAGTAACACAAGGTGTCAAAATGTTTATAGTCCCGCAGTTGGGAAGAGATGGAATGACTAAAAAAATTATCCATAACCTTTTCTCCCCTCCCCATATGCCCAAACCATCTCAGTCAATTTTACCCCTTTTGGATAATCTTAAAGCTATGACTAAAAATAATGCAGCTGGAAGGGTGGGACTTCTCTGTAATCACTTGTAAACATGGGTCAGCTACTGTAAAACAAATCAGAATATTAATTCAGAGTAGAGTAGATCTTCTGCACAGAATCTCAGTGGGATGACTGAGGGAGAAAGCAGTTCTCAAAGATCCAATCTAAACTGATTAACTTGATAGAGAGCTGACAATGATTTTGTGAACTCATTGATTGGTCTCTTTGGGGATTGTTCATTCTTTCCACCCTCAATAAGATACCTACTGAGGTAGGTGGGTTTGTGGCACGCTAGGGAAAATTACATTTTAAAAATGCTCTTTCAGTCCAGCTATTTCAGTCCAGAAGACCAAAAACAGGCTGTGGGGCTGGAAAAAGCTATCTAGTCCAGTTAGCTGATTGTATCTAAGTCCCTGGCACTTCCTTGGGGCTTGCCCTGATCTTCTCTTTGCCATAGGTTCCCAAAACAGAAAAAAGCCTTAGCTGAAGAGAAGGATGTGGCAGTAAAAAGGAAGAGCTGAGGCAGTAGGCAACAATCGTCAGTTTTACAAGTTTAAATTTCATTAGCAAGTATCAGACTTATGGCAACATGAGAGTCATCCAGGCAAGTATTTGTTTCCCTGCTCACCAGACATTTACAATCAGAGTAGGAAAAGGCAGATAAAATGAAAAATGGACTAAACTAAATGCATTTCTTTTCTTCCCATTGTCAGAATAGAGATTAGACATATGCTTGAGGTAAGTATTAAACCTGAATGATACAATCTACTGTAGGATGCTGACTCTTCTTGATGTAACCAGGATTTGAAACATGAACAGGAGACTCCCTGTGGCAAAAAAATGAATATAAAAAATAATATTCACAGACACAGATTCAGAAATAAAAGACATGAGGTGAGATTGAAATATGAAGGCCACTTACTAAACAGGAGGAGGATTAGAGTAGTAAACAAATCTGTTTCAACTCTGAACTGTATTAAAACCAAATATTTTAACAGTGCCTTCAGCAAGACAGAACAGCAAAACTTATATTCTAGATTTATCCAAAATGTAGCTTCTCCAGAACAAGCTACGCATCTTATCTTTGCTCTCTGTTTCATATTTTAGCAATATAATGACTGCACACATCTGGCGAGTGTTGGCCATCTACGTGACCTTAGCTGCAAGTCTCTCTGAGCAACAAGCACTGAAGCAGGTTTGTCCTTCATGTGATGGCAGTCAGCTTTGTAACTGCTCCTCCATGGGCTTGGACTTCATTCCCCCTGGGGTCACAGCCAAAATTACAGTGTTAAACCTGGCCCACAACGGGATAAAGCGCATCCAATCCCAGGACCTGCAGCAGGCTGTGAACCTGAGAGCCCTGCTGCTTCAGTCCAACAAAATCAGCTCCATAGATGAGGACTCATTTTGGTCCCTGGGAAAACTGGAGCTCTTGGACTTATCAAATAACAGCTTGGCTCACTTGTCCCCTGTGTGGTTTGGGCACCTTTTTTCACTCCAGCACCTCCATCTTGAAGGCAATTCCTACAGAGACCTGGGGCAGAGCTCCCCCTTTTCTAGCCTGAAGAACCTGAGCTCTCTCCACCTGGGCAACCCGCAGTTCTCTGTGATTCGGCAAGGGAATTTTGAGGGTATTGAGCTTCTGCACAAGTTGTGGATTGATGGTAGCAATCTCAGTCAGTATGAGCAGGGAAGTTTGAAATCAATTAAGCAGATAAATCACATGATCCTAAACCTAAGAAATGGTTATATATTCTCAGAAATTGTTAGGGACCTTCTGCACTCTGTCACTTGGCTGGAAGTGAGAAGAATAGCATTCAGTATTGCAGCAGAAATGCAAGTATTGAGAGTCATGTCTTCATCTTTTGCAAAGAAAATTTCTTTTAGACAGACATTACTAACAGATGCTACTGTGCCTGAGATTGTCAGTATTTTAGAAGACATGCCACAATTAGTGGAGCTGGAGCTAGTAGACTGTAGACTCTTGGGAACTGGACAATGGAAAATGGAAATTCAAGCAAAGAAATCACAGACACTTAGAATTTTAACAATAAAGAAATTATCTATAGAAGAATTTTACTTGTTTACAGATCTTCACTCTGTGGAAGGTCTACTATCTCTTTTAACAAGAGTCACAGTCCAAAACACCAAAGTTTTTTTGGTACCCTGCAGAATTTCCCAAAACCTTCTGTCATTAGTATATCTTGACCTTAGTGCAAATTTGCTTGGAGACTTGAGTTTAGAACATTCAGCCTGTCAGGGTGGCTGGCCATCACTACAAGCTCTAAATTTAAGTCAGAACTCACTGAGTGACTTAGAAAGGACAAGTAAAAGTTTATCTCATCTAGGAAACCTAATTGTTTTGGACATTAGCCAAAATAATTTTGGTGAGATTCCAGATGTGTGTGACTGGCCAAAATCCCTGAAATATTTAAACCTGTCAAGCACTCAAATTCCCAGAGTAACCACCTGCATTCCTCAAACGCTAGAAGTTTTGGATGTTAGTGGAAACAACCTGAAGGAGTTTGGACTGCGGCTCCCACTTCTGAAAGAGCTGTACCTCACCAGAAACCAGCTGAAGACCCTGCCGGGTGCCGCACCCATTCCAAACTTGGTGTCCTTGTCCGTCAGCAGAAACAAGCTGAACAGTTTCTCCAAGGAGGAGTTTGAGTCCTTCAGGAGAATGAAGCTGCTGGATGCCAGTGGCAACAACTTCATCTGTTCCTGTGAGTTCCTCTCCTTCATCCACCACGAAGCTGGGATATCCCAAGTGCTGGTGGGGTGGCCGGACAAGTACGTGTGCGACTCTCCGCTGGCGGTGAGAGGGGCGCAGGTTGGCGCTGTGCACCTCTCCCTGATGGAGTGCCACAGGTCCCTGGTGGTGTCGTTGATCTGCGTCCTGGTGTTCCTGGTCATCCTGCTGCTGGTGGCCGTCGGCTACAAGTACCACATGGTCTGGTACCTGCGGATGACGTGGGCATGGCTGCAAGCCAAGCGGAAGCCCAAGCGCGCCCCGCCGAAGGACGTCTGCTACGACGCTTTTGTCTCCTACAGCGAGAACGACTCCGACTGGGTGGAGAACACCATGGTGCGGGAGCTGGAGCAGGCCTGCCCTCCCTTCCGGCTCTGCCTGCACAAGCGGGACTTTGTGCCGGGGAAGTGGATTGTGGACAACATCATCGATTCCATTGAGAAGAGCCGTAAAACGCTCTTTGTGCTGTCTGAGCACTTTGTGCAGAGCGAGTGGTGCAAATACGAGCTGGACTTCTCGCATTTCCGCCTCTTTGATGAGAACAATGATGCGGCGATTCTCGTCCTCCTGGAGCCCATCCAGAGCAAAGCCATTCCCAAGAGGTTCTGCAAGCTGCGGAAGATCATGAACACCAAGACCTACCTGGAGTGGCCTCTCGAAGAAGAGCAGCAGCAGATGTTTTGGTTTAATTTGAAAATCGCTCTAAGATCCTAGACAGGGACATTAAGAAATAAATATGTAGTGAATTTACTCTGGATTTGTTTCACTTGCCTGTTTGATCCATCACTTATCTGCATATCTGCTGGGCTACTGCAAATTGTAACACTTGCTATGAGATAATTACTTTCAGTAGGTGTTCCGAATAGTTGTAAAAGTTTGGGCTGAAATAGAGTTAATTTTCTTCATAGCTCCTTCTGTGGTTTGTATTTGTGCCCAAAACAGTCTCTATAACACAGTAGCTTTTTAGTTATTGCTCAAAATGCTTGCACAGCGTCAAGATATTTTCTTTTTCTCACGCCATCCTGCCAGTGAGCAAGGAGGGGTGCATCATCATTTGGAAGGGGACACAGGGAGGACAGCTGATCCCAGCTGACCAAAAGGATGTCCCATACATAATGTCATGGCCCATGACAACATTATCAGCACTAAAAGTTGTGGGAAAGAAAGAGTAAGGGAGGATGTTGGAGTTACCATATTTGCCTTCTCAAGTAAAAGTTCTTTGTCATGGAGTCCTGCTTTCATGGCAATGGATAAACATTTCCCTGTTGATGGAACGTAATAAATTAATTCTCTCTTCTGCTTTGCTTGTGAGCACAGCTTTTACTTTACCTGTTGAACTGCCTTAATCTGAACTCCCAAGTTTTCTCACTTTTACCCTTCAGATTTTCTTGTCTGTTCCACTGGGGGGAGAGTGAGAGAGTGGATGTGCTGAGCTGCCTTCTGAGGTTAAACAACAGTATTTATCTAGGCATGTTAAGCAGCAGTATGAGCAAAAGCTGTTTCATTTAAAGATTTAGTGATGAAAAGTTGTTTAGATATACAGCTATGTAGTTTCTATGTCTTCATCTTTGCAAAAGTTTCAGGTGAGAGCCTGCCTAGTCAAGGGTTTTTCTGCATTCTTTGTATAAACCACATCTCATCAAATGCTATAAAAATCAGTTTTTGCAGCAAATAATTTTGTCTTAGCTCTCCTAGTCAGTGAATCTAAGGACGATTCTCTGTATTTCATTGTCACAGAAAATTAAATGCCCAGATCTCCTGAAAATCATGGCTGCTAGGCATGATGTAGAAATGTGCTTTCTCACTGCAGTTCTGTCTGTTGTAGCTTTTAGCTTCTATAATTTCCTTTATGAAAGACATCTATGGAGGATGATTTCCGTCTACTTTCATTGTACTATATGTTGCAATAGATGCTTCAGAGTAGGATTCAAATACTTTTCTGACTTGTACAAGTAGAGTTTAAGCTGCTCTCAGCTACAGTGTGGGAAACACAAATATAGTCCTTGAATCCAACACCATGTTCCTCTCTTTGTTCAGCAACCTTAACATAGACAAGAAAAGAGTGTTTCCTGCCTTTTGCTCTCTCTTTAAATTTAGTCCACAAAACTAGAGCGGGTGGAGAACATCCCACATAGGACATTGTTTTTGCTGTCAGGTGGGGTAATGTTTTCTTGAGAAGGTTACTGGGACAAGGGTCCTAATTGAAAACTTGAGCAAATGGAAGACTGGCACCAGACTCATCCTTCAGACCTGATGTAAAAAGGAAGTGATGTCTTTGTGATTTTATTTTTTAGACATAGAAAATTTGGGGTGAACTCTTATAGTTTGATTCTGATAGACCAGAAGAACTATGAACTTCTGGATCAGTTCAGGGCGTAGGCGCAGCTTGGGACATTTCCAGGCACCTACAGAAGCAGGTCTTAAAAACTTTCAAATGGCAGCACCTACAACATTTGGCTGTAGCTGTGATGAGACCATGTCCAAGTTAGTGTTTTTGTTGCTGTTTTGATCTTGGGCATCTAATGTGGTACAAAAACCCTGTTCAAACACCTCACTGTGACTGAGTTGATTGCACTGGAAGTTTCCTCTCACAGCTGGTTACTTGTGTTACTGCTTTTAGCAAGTCCTCTGTACAACCAAAGTACCAGCGAGAGCGAAGTATCCTTGTTCTTTGCTATCCATTGAGAAGGCTGAGGACGCCCCTGCTTCCACTACACCCACAAGCAGGCAACTTTGCTGGCACAATGAAAATTAACAGCTGATTTACATGCATTTTTGCATTTATTAATGCAGGCATAATACACAATAAGCATTACTAACTTTGTTGCTTCATCTAAGGTAAAAAAGCCACCTTCTTTCTATGTATTCAAGATTTGCTCTTTCTTTAATTTACTTTGTTTTTTTTAAAGTGTTTTATTTCCTATTTTTAGCATTTAAGCCTTTTTTTCACCTCTAGATGGCTTCATACAATATCTGCTTTATTCTTTTATATATATATATATATATTGAAGTGTAAGTTAAGTAAGTGTATCTCTGATTTCTAATAATGATGTCGATTCTTAAAAGGTTAAATCTGAATTCAGAAGCTACTTCTGCTATCTATTTCTTCATTTTAGGAAATCTGTTGTTTTTCTAGCACGAGTTTCCCAAACATGCTGTTTTCAGTGTGCTGTATAGCCTCGCTGTAATGCAAAAAGAGGCAGAAATGTTTCTAGCATACCAGAATTCCACCAATTGCTATTTTCTCTAGTCTTTTAAAATTAAGTACAGAATATGCATGTTCTTGTAGGCAGGTAAATGTCCAACACCTTGAATTCTCACCAATAATCTGCATCCTATTCCAGAACCAGTGAGTATGTAATGCCTTGGATGATGCCTGTAAAAATCAACTGCCAAACCACCAGATACCAGAGACAGTCCAGAAGTTATCCATAAAATATTTGTGTTTCCACACAATCTGTTCATAAGGAAATTGGAGTGAAAATGCAAAATAGATACATCCTGGTATTTTTCGTAGTCAGAATCAAAGATACAGTACTGGGTTAAATTTTTGAAAGAACTTTTTTTTTTTTTTGGTGTTCATAATTTACTTCCTTAAAACTTGTAACTTTTTTTTTTTTTTAAATAGAGGTAATGTTAAAATTAAGTATCCTATGGTTAAAATAGACTCCAAGAAAATAAGGCAAGCTTGCATTCACTCAAGCAGTTTTCTACAATAAACTACAGCAGCAGATCGTCAACTATTTTTTTAAGTGCTAAAGGAAAAATCTTGTTTGCTAACTACTAAAAGGGAAAAAAAAAGCACATTATATAATTTAAAAGTTCTGAAAGTGCATTTCATAATTAAAAAAAAATTGTTAAAGAACAAAATCCACTGCATGATATTTCTAAAATTATTTATATTCTTTAAGGTGTTTCTCTCATAAAAATTAATTCTGGATGTCTTGAAATCAAGAAGGAAAATATAGATGTACTTTTATTTTCTTAGCTTGCTTGAGGTCTTAGATAAGGTAAAGGCAAACCGACCTATCATCTTCTCTAAATATAATTTTTCCTTAATAATAATAGGTTTTCCAGTCATTTAATGTGGCCATCTCATCCCTCCACTGCAGATCAAAACAGGAATTAGTAAGTAATCAGGCTATGGTTTAGAAAATCCAAATGAAGAGCACACTTGTTACAAAGATGGTATGGATTACATAACAACCCCTTCAAATCAGCTTTCTCAGGGCAGTCTGGGCGAGTTTGGTTCTCGCCAACAATAAACCAGCTGTGGATGCAGGATTCATGAAACCCAGTATCAGGTGTATCCTTAAAGAATTTTTCAAATGCAAAAAGGACTCAGTGCTTACATCTGCAAATCTGGTCAAAACATCAGCAGATAATTTTAATGACTGAGAGTGGACATTGACTGGTTTTATAACCAAGCAGTTTCAAATTACTTAAAATATTTGGACTATTTGGAGTTATTGTAAATCTGAATCCAACGTCCTGAACATCCAGACTAGTATTCATATTTTCCAGCTCACAAGAAGCCAGGATACTTTTATGAAGTGCAGGAGTGGGTGATTAGTAACATTGTTCCACCACATACTCAATACTTTTAATTTTAAGTTTCTGGAATGCAAGATGTGGAGTTGTTTGGCATCCCTGGGTCACTGGCTCTTCTGTCAAGCTCTAGGGTACAGGACATTGGCTGAGAAGGTCTCCACATCTGCCTTAAAACTACCTGGCAAACAGCCCCAGGCACAGCTGGAGGAAATCCTCTGCAATACACAGGAGTGGAGCCTGAGTTAGCAGACCTGGCTGATGGGTCAGCATGCCTGGTATGATGTCCTGCCAGGCACACCCACAAAGGCTGTGCACCAAGTACCTGGAAGGTGGATTTAAACCTGGAACTATAGGATTATCGCCACTCTTGCATCAGTTCGTCAGCCAGAAATTTGCATGGCCTCAACTTGTGTTACAGGACTGAAAAATAGTTTGTGTTCCTTTTTTTTTTAAACCTCAGCACAATGTTGTTTCTGAACCTGGTTTTAGTTCCTTTTTTTTCTTGGTATTTATTGTCATCATTATTTTTGAATACAGCATAAAAGAGGAGAAAACAATAGTTTCATAATTACATGGAAAGGATATCCATGATTACAAGACAGCTGTTAGGTATTTTCAATGATTCCTTATTTTTTTATATCCCCAAAGATTTTCTGTTCATGGACTGCACAGATGTCATTGGACAAATTTCTTGTTGGTATGCCACTGATGTTGTAAAACTGTCAAGATCAAACTTACAGGAAATGAAGCCAAAGAACAACAAAATATTTGCTTAGTGTCAAGGATGCATAAACACATTTCAGCTGCCATCAAAGATAAGGACAGCATGAAATGGCTACAATTGTCAGGGTTTACTACTCCCAGGATGCACAGTTAACAAAGAATAATTAAAATCTTACTGCTGATGGATGAATTTTAGCAACCATCTGCTTGATATTAAGTAACTGGGCATAAGGTCATATGTCAGCATAATTCTCCTATTTGAAAGGGGAAGATAGGAACTATAAAAAGGAAAGGACCAGAAGAGTGTTGCACAGACTTTGGGGAAGGAAGAAACTTGCCTTCCTGTGGCCATTAGGAAAACTGTGTAGTTTCTTGCACATAGGGATCTGCCTGTTGGAAACTCCAAATCCCCAAAGACCTGGCATATGTCAGTGGCTACTGCATTAAGAGTGTTCTCTCAATCATAAGACTGATGAGGGACTTCAATAATTTGTCTGTGGCACAAGAAGAGCTCTTCTCAAGGAAAGGAGAGGTTATTTTACTGCAGAAATATCCAGCAGACCTTATTCTCATGAACCTTATTCTCTTATTCTCATGGGGCAAAAGAGATTCAAGAGCTCACTTCTGGTCCTTGCCAGTGGTACTGGGGGTGATGTACCCTGGCAGGTACAGCAGTGGTGGAAGCCATGTAGACAGGACAAATCCCCACAAAGTCTCTTCCCATCACTCCCATAGTACACTACATATAAAAGCAGTGTCATGGAAAAATCCACAGAATCATCAGACTTTTCTGTCATAAGACCACAAAAGATTACTGGTGTCAGTCTATTCTTCACCAAAATGCCAGTTAATGCACCTCGAAATTTTACCTGGGTAAAGTTTGAATTTTCTTTATGTTTGTCCAGGACTTCTGCATCCCACTGAGAGCTACTGTGCTGGACTCAGTTTAAGCTGCTGTCTGACCAGGAATTCCAGGGATTCCTCAAGAACAAATAGGTCAACCTCAAAATGCATCTGATGTCAGTCCAACACCTCTTGAAGGGGTTGCAGATATTGCAGCCCCCGCTCCTTTAATCAGCTGTTCCTTTAAGTCTCAGAAATATTGCCCATAAATGGTATAGTTTATTAACCTAAAAGTATGTAACTCTGATGGAAAATTCTTGGCAGAAACTTAGCAGGTTTTGTGTTACCAATAGTGTTCAGCTTTATTCTCTTGAAGTGTTTTCTTTAACTTTAGCTAAATTCCCCCACCAGTGTATTTTTAAGATACAGGCACAAAAATTGTCAACTCTTTTTTTTAAAGCCCTTTATGTTGTGTCCTGTAGCAGCAGAAATGACAAGTCCTTTTTAATGCTGAGAAGCTTCAGTTTCATCATTTTTTGTAGCCAGGTTTCAGTCTCCCAAGACCTGTTACACATAACATAGTCTCAGAAAGTTGACAGGGGACATTAACATTTTTGCAGACTCTATTGGGTTGGGATGTTTGGGAGTAGGGGATTAAATACCACTTGCTGCATTTTAGCAAAAAATTTGCTCTAGGGAATTTATATTCAGTGGGCTCTTTCAGCTATAGAAACGTAACATTTGTTTGACTGGCATGTTACACCTTATTCGGATTTGGCTGCTCTTGTTGCTTCTGCAAAACAATGAAATGAATCTAATTTTTCTGTATAATAAGACTCTAACTAATAGTCTGTATAATAAGACTAAGACTCCTTTCTGTAAGTAAATGTGTCAGCTTGGCCTACCTGTAGCAAAGCTGAGTAGCTGTGACTCCAAAAGTAGTTTATAACCTGCTGTCAACATTGCTGGCTGTCAGGCATATTCATACTTTGTGTTAGGCTGTTTGCTGCTGCAAAGCAAAATGAAAATTAGCCTGCAGTTTGAAGGAAGCACTAACTCGCTGGAGTAAAAATCTTTGGCAATAGTCAAAATAGAGAAGCTCTCCAAGCAGCATTTAAGTGTGGTAGAGTAGGAAATCATGATCATCAGAAAGAATTGTAATGTGGCTTTGATATGAATACACTTATTTATTTTTATCCATTATGTCAAGGCTTTTGATGTCTCATCACCTTCAGGTGCATAAATGGAGAACTGAGGATTAACTCAGAAGTTAGGGCATTAAATGAGTGAACACAGTCACTGTACAAAGTTGAAGGGTTTTCCCCTTCTCTCTTCACACCACAAACACAAGTTGTAAAATGAGTTAATATTAAACTCCAGGTCAGCTATGCAATAAAAAAAACCCCAAGAAGTAAGAGGAGCTCCACAATGCAAAAGGGGTTTCATATGTAGAGGTGGGTGGTAAAGAGACCAGCCTAGAGCAATTTCACTGCAAGCAAAATCTATCACATAGAAAATCCTAACATTTGCCAATCCCAATTTTACCTAAAGTTACCTACGTAAGGAATTAATTAAATCCAAACATGGTAAACCCAAAATTCGGTTGCATTTATGGAACATGAAGAACAATTTGTACACTAATGTATGGATAGAAAAAAAAGAAAGACTGCTCAAGTCCTTGTGTATTTTGCAGAGTGGCACAGAATGCTGCATGTGGAGCTTCTCCTGAAGTATTTATATAAATTCAACAAGTTTTATCCTTCTGTATTTTGCTCTTACGTAAAGGTGAATAAAAATGTATAATACAGGAAAAAATAAAGGAACAAACCCCCATGAAGCCCAGTTTGTTTTCCTTCAGTCTTCACAAAAAGTGGTAAATGTGAACAGATTGCTAACATAATTAAAACTAACAGTTCAGAATTGTGAAGGAGGGAAACAAAGGATGGAACAGGACTAGAAGGGGTCGAAAATAACTAAGGTAAGTTAGATATAGCCAAGTCACTATACCATCTGTGGAATTTATCTAAACAACTTAAAAAAGAACAAAAATGGGACATTCTCTGATGTTCTTCCCGAGAGAGGTTGGTCTGAAAGTGATGTAAGGGTAATAACAGTGAGCATTCCTCACATGGACAGAGTTTTCCACCAGCAAAGGTTGATGGTGAAATGAAAAGAAACAAGTCATATAAGCAGAAATGGGACTGTTAGCAAAACTGGAACAGTCATTTCAAAGTAATGACATCCCATGTTTCCATTGTGTGTGGTCAGGTTTGATTAACAGACTGTCAAACTGTAAACCTTAGAAATAAAATGTTACTTGTACAGCGTCTGACCCAGGAGTGCCTTTGACTCTAGAATGTTAGTCTGCCTTGCATCTTGTAAATAATTAGTAAATCCATTGGATTTAATTTAGTAATTTAGTAATTGGTTATAACAATGAGATACAATTCACCAGACCCCTCACATCATATGCTTGGAATCGAAATTGTCTATTGATAGAATTATTTTTACTGGAAAAAACATTAAAGTTTGCTTTGGAACTCAAATTAGGTATGGTGACCACAAGGTTAAAGCTTTGGGAGCAAGTTTTCTGAAATCAGTGGGGGCACTTTAAGCCTTAGAGCTGCTCTTAAAAAGTTTCAGAGAGGCACATTTGGCTGCACCCCTCTGGGTGGTGCTTGGGTACATAACCACACCTCCTTCTTCAGCACAAAATGCTGTGGCTTAAAGTTTTAAATGTTTTTTCCGAAATGAAATTTCATCAAACTCAATACATATATTAGCTTGAGCTGCCCACAGTAATGAAATATTCTAGTTCTTTTCCAATAAGCACATATTTAATACCCACTGAAGAGTTAAAAGCCCTGTAATGTCAGTTCTCTCTGTAGTCATGTTAATAAACCATGGATTTGGGACTGTGGAAACCTGATGATGGCAAAGATAAAGCAAGACTGACTTTAGTATATACATGTTTGTAGAGTTAACACCTGGATTGTTACAGAAATGTTGCTAAAAATAAAATCAAAAAAAAGCTGAGAGAGGAGGCAATTTTAAAATTTATGTTTGGTTTGGTATAGGGAGATTCTTTAAAAGCAAATAAAAAGCACAATTCACCTAGAGTAAAAGGATACTTCTATGGAAAATTAATCTCTTTCCTTAATCCAAAAAGTAGAATTCTGAAAGAATGTGTGTTACTCCTTGTGAAACTTAAAACAGCTTTGCCACAGATTTCAGCTGTAGGAGGACTCAATTCTTCTCTAAGGAAAACATGAGAAACCCTTAAAGATAATCCCCCCAAGCCCCAGGAAGCAGGGAACCCTTGAACAAACTGGTATTTTACAATATAAGTTTAAATAAATTAAGAGATAGAAACGCCTGTAGAAGATAACAGCACATCATCACAAGATCAGATCAGAATTAGGCCTTTCTCTACCCTGCAGCCCTGACTTCAGGAGAGCTCAGTCTGCTATCTGTGACCATAAGTGACTGAGCTACTTCCATGCCCTGCTGCCCTTTTGACATGCCACAGGTCAGTGGCCTCTGCTCATCCCTGTCTGCAGATCCTGAGGTTTCCCAGCCTTCACCAGAGGCCACCAAAGGTTTCTATTGCCTGCCTGCTGCCCAATATGAACTTTCTCTGCTGTGCTTAAGTACTGTGGGTTGTGTTTCTTGTTTTTCAGTAAAGTAAAGTTTGAATTTAAGTGGCAAAGCCAAAATTGCTTAAGTGCACATATTCAGTAAATTGGCTATTGTCTAATACAAAATTGTAACAGAATTTTGTTATCATGTTAGATGTAAAATTAAATGCAAATCAATTAAAAAATGGTAGCATAGCCTTCTTTTGGGTGATGCTGTTATGAGATCAATTGGTATATATTACTTGCAGTAATTGTTTCAATTTTCTTTATTGATTTTTATGTCTTCCAGATTGTTAATTTTAATACTATTAGTCTCTACATGAAATGCATGAGTATTTTGTCATGTAAATGAGAGCAAAGATATGAATCGAGTCATACAGATGCAAACCCCAGTATTGATATATTATTAATACTGTAAGGTCACCATCTGGACAGTTCCATAAAATAATACATCTGCATTGCTGCTAAATAGGAGCTTTAACATCTGGATCATATTATTCCAAATTTTCCTCATCCACTCATCATAGCAAGAGGAATTTCCTGACAAATTAGATTGCTGCCCAAAGGTAAAATGTTTTTTTAATTACCATACTTTAAATGAGCTCAAAAAGACCTAGAAGTGAAGTCAGCATCGGCGTCATAGATAACTTTCCCATTTTCTAATTATGCAGATTAAATACAAGAACCAACTGAAAAACATCCATCTGTCTTCTGCTTCTCTCACAATGGCCTCCCCCACTCTGAGGAAGTAAGAATGACTATCACCAGGAAAATCAACCCAAGAGCATTATCCCACTATCCTTTCTGTCTTATGGCATAAGGTGAAAACTGTATACATAAAGAAAGTAAGTTGTAATAATTAGATTTGTTGTAAGAGATTGACCTTACCAGAACTTTTAACTTGGCAAGACAAGCTAACTGGCTCCTTAAAAATCTAGTTTCTTTTGATGTAAGCATATTCAAATACCCAAAAACATATGCATTGAAGAAATAATAAATTAGGGTATTTGGGGTTTTTAAGGTTTAGTTAATATGATTATATTTGACAGTACTTTGAAAATTGGCAGGAATTTCTATGTTAAGTAAATCAACCAACCTTATTTTTTCAAGATTTGCCTCATTACTTAGGTACAGAAATCAATGCTGTCATGACTATGCTGTTTCATTTTTCAACTATATTCCCAAGTAAGTTCTTATTCTGTGACTGCCACATGATACAAGTTATATAATCAGTAAAATGGGCAGCCACCTATGGCACAGGGTGCAAGGCTTTTGTGTTTGATCTACCTTTCTATCTGAGATGTTTTTATACCAGGGGAGAACAACTTTGTTCCTATATATCATATTTATTTAATTTTCACCAATGGACAGCTTCCAACAGCAAGCAAATTGCATTATAGGAGTCAGCTGAGTACCTGATAGTCAGAATTTCCTTAGGGAAAACACAGAGTCAGAATACTAATAAGCTTTTTCCTTTCTTCTCCATTTGCTGTATTAAACTTCTGCCTTTATGTTAAGAAAAACAGATAGGCTAGACTAGGACAGGATAGAAAGTTTTTTCAAGGATGGCAATTCTCTAGCATTCTGTGTTGCCACTCCACATCCCAGAGTACATAATACAGTTCAAGGAGTTGCCTGCACCTCTTTAAGTGCAAAACTTGTGAGTAAAATGGAGAAATTAGTGTTATTTGAACACATATGCAAACCCACTGGAAATGAAGTTTTCACAAGGTGAATTAGCAGAACACAGACTCTGTGTTTATTTTGCAAAATCTGAAATAATAAAATTCTCAGGAGTAGCTGAGAAACAATAATTTTCTCTAATTTGCTTCCTTTCATGTGGAAGTTAACCCCAAACTGTCAGCTACCATCTGGAGGAAAAAAAACACAGGTATCAGAATGGCCTACATTTTATTTCAAACCAAGACTTAATAGAAAAAAAAAAAAAAAAACCAGCCAAATCTAAATCCTCCTCTTCCTCTTCTTTTCTTTTTCCCCTTTTCCTACCCCCTTCCTTTGTACTACTTTATATGTGGCCATCTGGTGAAGGGCAATCTCTTTCCTCTTGCCCAAAATTATCTACAGCTGAACCTTGGTTGCTTTGCTGCAACTTTTTTTGCTCTGTCCTCTTTGAAATAGGAACCTTCCCCAGCATGCCTTTTTTTTCAGGAGACGTTTTACATTCTCGATAAGCCTGGATAAGGCTCTTTTGGAAGGTACAGGCTGGTGCTGTTTCTCTTGCATCTAGTAAGTAGTTGCTGCTTTTTATTTTTTGTTCTTTTTGAGAAAGCTAATGAATGCCCTTACAATTTAGGGCTGATTTTATGCTCCCTTTGACCTTCATTTCCTTTTTCTTTCAAAAAGAAACCAAGCTTTTCTTTTTTCACATGTTTGCAAACCACGTTGAAGGGAAGGGTGGGAGTCAATCATTGCAATCCTTTGCTTTATTTCTACTAACACGGCTGTGCAATTCTCTCTGGGCACTTACTATGTCTAAGAATAGCATGACTGTCCAGAATAGAGATGTGTATATGTGCAAAGACCCACCATGACCTCAGACTGAGACAGAAAGTTTTGCCAGCTGATGCTGTGTACTAAGCCATGATATGCAATGGAGGGCTGGCTACTTGCTTTGTTTGGGCTCTTGGAACGGAAAATGGAAAAGAAAGCTGTTTTTGATCAGATAAAGGGAGCCCTAAGTTTGCCCCTCCCACTGAAAATAGTGAGTCCTACCTCTTCATCTGATTTGCCTTTTGTTTTGCTCCTAAAGATGCAAATATTGCTGTGGGCAGAGGAAGGTGTTTGGTGTCTTCTCTTCCAGTATTAGACACTCTGCTGTGCAATCAGTATGTGAACCATACAGGCATAAACCAAGTAGGCAAAGGCTGGGTGGCAAGTAAAAAAAATCTGTAAGCAAGCAGAAGCAGAGAGCTGTTTCCAATGAGTATATGGTTGTTTTTGAAATTTTGACTTATTTCCATGTTTCTCACCAAATCAAACTAAAACTATATGCACATGAATGCAAGAATAATAATTGCCACCTGCAAGAACAGCAATGAAGAAGTCTAGACCTGACTATACTTAGGGGAGCAGTCAGTAGATATTTTTTCTGTTTGTTTTCATCTCAAATGGACAATTTCCTGTATGCAGTAACCAAGCTGTTTCAGTTCTAAATACGATCATCATTACATTTTCTGCTCCTGAATCAGAAGGCTTTCTTACCTGATACAAAAATGCATGCTAGTTATTTTTCATTTATCTCATTAATCATCCAACTTTGTCTCTTACTGTTTGTCCTATTTTCTAGTCTTTGAAATATAGGGATCAGATTTTGGCAGTTACTTTACAGGTAGAAATGTTTAACTTTAGCATTGCTTTATTACATGTTTTTAAAGAAAGTAAGCTCATGCAAGGAGATCAACAGTGTGTTAGAAAACTATACAAAAGTATCTGGATATGAAACACTCGGGCAGTTACTACTTAGCACACAAACTTAGAAGCTGTTTTGGTAACTCTTGAATTATCTAACATGGAATAAATGCAATAAACCCTCTACTGGCAGAGACCCATGGCAACCAGAGTTCACTATTGTAAAGTAACTTCATTCACAGATAGATGGTAGGTGTGAGAAGACATTACTCTCCCAACTAAACAGACCATGAAGCAGAACTGTGAAAACTCAGTCTAAAGTGAACTTCAGCTTCTGGTGATGCTATTTTTACTGAAAGAGGCTCTCTTTAGTTCCTCTTTTACTGGAGGCGGAGCCTTTGATGCTGTCATGCAGTTACACACTGGAAATTGAGGTCCCAAGATGTTTCTGGCACAGATATCTTGTTTATTTTTAAATGCAATATGAAAACCATCAAAAAATCTTATTAGTGTTGTATGGTTATAGTTGTATGGGATCCTCCATAAATTAGATTAAACTTATTTAAAAATGTATTTTTTTCCTGTATTGCTTATGTCACCTTGTTGGTGGGACTGGCTCCTGTAAACTAATAGCTGGGAATGAAGCTTCATTTGCTGAAGACTGAGTTACACAAGTAATAGAAGTGTAAGAATTGTAGGCTATAGGCTTTTTTGTTGACAGTAGTTGATTCTCTGTAATACACATATTTAACTTTAAATACTGCTAAGGAAGATAATGCCAAGGCAACACCAAGTGCATGCTTTTTAGAACCCCCCAGGCTTTCCTAGGCAATTAATTTTTTTTCTTCCTATATAAAACCTATTTTCTACCTGACTAAAAGCCACGACTTGCTGCTTTCCACAGAGGCTTGGTTGTCTTGCTAGATGTAACCCCTGAGGACTGTGTTGTGACTCCCACCTGTAAATTGAGAAGGATGTTGTCTTAAGCAAGACAGCTCCAAAACAGCTCTTTCTGACAAGCCATTAACATTGTAGGGCCAACAATGGCTTTGTTTCCACAGAACAAGCACAGTCTGGGCAATAGGCAAGGCTGGAATATCCATAGTAAATGGAAACTCAGAAGAGAGCTTAAAGCCCTTTTTCTGCTTCCTTCTATATAAAGTGAGAAGTGTAAGGGGTATTTCACTTCCTTCTAGAGTTCCCTATAAATCCATCTCTTTTCATATCTAAGTCTGACTAAGCTTTTGTGGGAGATCAGAGTCTCATGGTCTTGTAGTTAAGAATTTTGTTCTTCATCTGATCTTGACTGAAATGAACCTGGATGTTAATTTCCCCCTGACCTGGTATCTTCTGGGCCTACATTTCAGGAGTCAGCAGCACCTCCTGGCGTACAGATCTGTGTGTGCATTGACTGCACCTCAACTGCAACCTGAAATCAAGCTAAAGAGACTGACATGCACTATCGCCATTCCTGGAAGGGAGCTGCAACCTTCTGTGTGATGCCTGCCTCGGATGAGTTGCAGATCCAGACCTTGTGTCATGGGCAGCAGCTTTTTTGTTCGGTGTTAAACCAGTTGAGATCCAGACTTGAGCAAGCAGCCAGGCAAAAGCCAGAAGCCATTCTATGTTGCTATTGGGTACTATCTCATGTTAGCCAAAGTTTGCACCAATTAAAACTTCTGACTGCAGAAATCTGGACGTGATTTTTAACCGTGTGGCTCTTTCCCCATTCTTTCTTCAGAGGAAAAAGAGCAATAGCAGCCACACTTTCTTCCCTTGGGAAGGAAAGTGGTTAGATGACGGGCGCTGAGCTCAGATGTTGCAGCGCTGCATTGGTGCCGGCAGCAGCGCTGCATTGGTGCCGGCAGCAGCGCTGCACGTGTCCTTTGGCAGCTCATGCAGGTACCGCGGCACACCGCATCCCCCTGCCCTGCCCTGCCCTGCCGGCAGCGCTCCGCAGCATCTCGGAGCAGCCGTGGCGGTCCCTCGGCGTGCAACCAAGGCTGCCCCCTTATGGGGAGCGCACCAGCAAGCCCAGCGCCGGAGATGGCTCATTAAGGTAAAAAGTAATTAAGGAACTAGGGAAAGGTGAGGCGGAAACAGGGAGGTAACAAGCTTTCCTCTCTACCCTCTCCTCCCACCTGTCCCCCGGAGAGGGAGGTCTTAAGATGATGGCTAAAGATAATTTCTTTATGTTAGACTTACAAGGACAGGAAGCATTGCGTTCATTGCAGCTTAAGGAAAACATTGTACTGCAGCAGCAATCTCCATAATGATCACAGTAAAGCCACTCCCTATTTTGTTTTTCTGAGGGACTGATTAAACTGACATAATAGAAATTCCAGTACAGTTTTTCAAGAAAAGAAAATTCCTTATTAAACATACTTCTGTGAAAAAAATGTTAAATGTTTCTGGTATTGCCATAAACATATAATTTGAATATCAAAATATTTGCAAGCAATATGTAAATTACCTTACTTCCATTGTTCCTCTGCTGATACTAAATCACTTTCCTGAAATGCACTCAAAACAAATGCTCTAATTCACATTGAACTACAGCCAGATGAGAGTTTTCTTCCCTTCACCCTCACCGACCCCTTTGTTTCATGAGTTGCTGGATATGTTGCTAAGTTCCCTCTGCATGGAAGGTGCTTAGGAACTTGCAATACACCAGGAATAGTGGTCATGCAATTCCTTCAGAATGACTGACCAACTGGGATGATGGGGTATTCTAGAGACCTGCACCAAAAGTCTAGAGACTTCCATCAAAAGGGACCTTGGCAGTTATCTGTACTAGCACAAGGCAGAGTAAGGACATCAGGGCTGAGTCCAGCTGAATTATTAAAACCTTCATGGATGAGTATTTCACTGCTTCTCCAGGCCTCCTGTGGGAGCAAATTCTCTTTTACTTCCCCAATATATGGGGGCACAATCATTTGCAATAAAATTAGCAAGCTGAAGTTTAAATAAAGTGTCTACTAGGCTTACTAAGAAATGTCTGGGTCTGATTTTTCAGATGCTTTAATCTACCAACTGTACAGGTACACTATAAAGCCTGTGGTATAGCTCACACAGAAAAAGGCTGAAAAGTTGAGTTTGAGTACTCAATGATACTCATTGTTCATTGAATATCATTGAACAATGAGTTCAATTCTGGTTGCAAACTGGTTCTCTTAGAGAAGGTAATTATCAAAGATGGTGTTTGGTTCTTGTTTTTCCTCCCAAATCTTCCAATTCTGTAAATGTCTTTAAATTCTCTATAGAAATTATACAACTGAACGGGATAATTTTTCTTACTTTTTACAAATAATTATTGCTTTTTGGTTTGGTGTTTTGTTTTGTTTGGGTTTTTTTCAGTTGAAATGTCTGTATGTGATGGTGGCTGTTATGGTTAATAGGAATTGAGGTGTGCCCCTTTATGTTGTTTTTTTGCCATATACACCTTAGCCCTCTGGGCGATGTGCCCTTAAGTTTTGTTCCTGGGTACTGAAGGATATGCTGCACCTTTACCATCTGCCTTAAAGGACTGCATGGGACTCTCTACTCATCTAAGGGAGAAACAGGGAATCCAAGTCACCACTCACTTGAGGAGAGATGTACACTCTTAGAAGGATTTAAGTATTGAAAGATTCAACTTCACCTAGCAGGAACGTCAAAGCCATGCAGGTGTCCAGCTGCCATTCTGCTTTCTCAGCTCTTTTTCCTGTTTCTGTCAGAAAAAGTGTAAGGCAAGAAGCTCCTGATCTCATGTCTTTTGAAGGTCATGAGGATCAAATTGAGGGAACAAGGGTAAAGAAAACACTCAATAAACTTTTGGAGTCAGGTAAAGGTGTTGACAAGTCAGCAAATATGATAAAGCAGATTTGCCTTTGTAGTTCAAATATATGGTAATGTATCTTTACAAAAATACTGGATTACACATCCGCAAACTCTAATCTCATTAGAGCTGAATTAAATTACAACAATTACATTATATAGTTCCAAGCAGAGATGTGTTTCAATTCACACTGCATAATTTATTTGTTTACCAGCTAGCAAGTGATAAAAAACTTGCAGATTGTGAAAATGCATTCATGTCTTGCTAATTGAATCTGATGTGTGTTGTCACTGTGCAATACAACTGGAAATTGGCTGGGATAGTTTAGATGCCACTTTACTCAACATTGCACACCATAATTTGACTCTGTAGCAAGCTAGGAGTCAACACAGTAGAGAGCTAACTTATCCCAGTTAACGGTGTCTTAATAAAATTACTTGTATGGCAAAGACAGCAGACCATTTACTAGTATTTCATGGCATTGTATACTCCTTTCCAGATTATTAAAGTGAGGAAGTTATAGAAAATACTGACTTTTTTGTTGTTTATTTAGTTTGTTGTTTTGTTGGGATTTTTTTTAACCCTACACATTCTGATAATGTTGTCTTCTATCTGTGCCAGAATTTAGATGTGACAGTGAAAATTTTATTTGGCCTCCAGGAAAAGAACGGATCCCTGGATGCAGCAGGGATCTGTGCCATCATTGTGCAATGGATGATCAGTGAATGTATGGCCATGTGCATGACTTGCCCTGACCAGTGTCCACTCAGGAGTGGCAAACTATCCTAGCAAAAAAGTATTTGCTGTAGATGCTAAACCCTCCTGTAAACACAGTGTCTGTCAGCTGCAGACTCAGATAAAGACTAGATACCATTTGTGCAGCCAGGGCCTCTCTTCTGGTGGCTGGGTAAAAAGTACTCGCTAATGAGGTGCGAATTAACGTTACCCAAAAATTGTGCCTGGGCTTTTTGATACTACTACAGTCGTAATGACGAATGATAATGATTAATGCATAGAGTTGCACAGAGAGCTACCATCTCACCCTTGCCAGCTGCTGTAAAATCCTGTGAAAGCTGTATTAGGTCAGGAAATAGTTGAAAATCTCTTGATGGTTCCATTCTTCACGAGCAAAGGAGAAATGCACAGAGGCAGAGGAGGGCCTAACGCGCTTGGTTCCCAGGAGTGAGCTGATAAGAGAGTGACCAGTCCTGCTGGGCTGGGAAGGATGGGTGATGGCAAGCTGAGAAGCACGAGTGCCTCTTTAGGAGCAGGAGTACTGGGTTTTCCTTTAGAGGTGCAGGCTTGTCTCTGCCTCTTCTCGCAGATGCCTGGAGTGCATCTGGACTCCTCCAAGACCTGTGCACCCTCCCAGCCTGTGGGACACTAGAGCTGAAAACGTGGCTTCTCGTCACACAGCCAACACCACCTCTTAGCCATGCAGCCTGCACATGCTTGGCTGCAGCCAGACACTCCACCACAGCTGCCCCACATCTCCTGGCACTGCCAGCCTTTCTCCAGCCACCCTCTGCCCACCTCTTCAATCCAGGACCATGCCACAGCCATGGGGACAGTCACACCCTGCAGCGGGTAGGAAGGAAGGTGCCACTGCCAGGTGCCCACCCAAGCCCGCAGTGTCTCAGTAGCAGTGCTGGCAGCCTGGCATCAAGAGCCAGGGACAAGGCTGCCCCTGTTCCATCTGACCCAGTGCAGCCCAGACCACCTCTGTTGGCCTTTCCACTCCCTGTTCTAAACATGAGGGAGGACATGTGTCTTCACCACTCTCCCTGCTGGTTTTGCTTCTTGTGCCTGATGAGCAGCTGTGGGGAAGCAGCCTGAGAGATCTCTTGGGCAGCCTCCTCAAAGGCAGCAGCAAATGGAACTTTATTATTGTTTGCTGTTGCCATGTAATGACTTAATTTTTTTATCTGATGCATAAAACACCAAAATAGTGGTGGCCTGTTCTGACCACTTCTGAGTCCCTTATTGAGGATCTTGAAGAGACGGCCACCCTTTACAAGTCCCTAATCACTGTGGCATGGTGAACTTTTCCCAGATATTTCCATAGAAGTAAGTATTTTAAAAATATGTATATATTTCAATACAGTAGGTTGCATGTCATAACATAATGCAGTTTCAGTGTATGGCTTCCATACTGGGCATTTAACCCAGAATATGAATCAAAATCTTCGCAATGCTCTTAAATTATTAAATGTTTTTTCTGTTATAATAGTAGTTGGTTTATATTTCTAAGTGCTCTTTGGAATCAGAATCAGAAGAATCAGAAGAATGCCTTTCTAAAAAAAAGAGAGGTCTAAAGAGAATATACCTCTGACAAAACAGAAACGTTCAAGTGAAAAGTTGTATGTCGTTATCCTACTTTTCCCTTTCTTTCTACAGTGTTTTAAGAAACAGGAGCCAAAATGGGACTGGGTGATAGAGGAATGTTTCTGCATAAACCAACAGCACCCAAGCTCAGTCTGTGCAGGCCACACCTTTGTAGCACTTGCCAAACAAGAGCCTGAACACTTGGCAGAAATCTAATCAAAAGCAAGGAGCTGTGTAAGATAGCCTAATCTGAATTTAAATAGTGTACAATTAACATCACGGGCTCTGTTTTTCCATCTCAACCTCCTGATGGCCAGGCAGCTCTGTAAGTTGATATCTTTAACCCACCAATCAACAGAACACGACAAACACTTTAAATTTTATTCTTTGAGTTTTCCCCTAAAAAAAATGCTTTTCTGGATTTGTCTGTGCTCTCATAAACTTGATATGCTTCAAAGGTTTGCTCTAGCCCTACAAGACAACAACTTTTTCTGGCTGACTAGGCTGGATTCTGGGGCTCCTAGGAAGTAAAAAAATTGGATTGCTTTTGTTCTTAGAACTTTTGCAGGAATGTCAGAATTGCTGAAGTACTCTAGGCTGGGTCTGTCAGATAACTGGCAAATCCTGAGTGTGATTACTACAAAACAATACTGTACTGGAAAGGAAAACCGATTGGGAAAATAATAGTAACTAGTATATTTTTTATCTCATGATGCATACAATTTAATACAAAAATAAAATAGCATAAAAATATTAATTGGATACATTTATGATCAAAGAATAAAGCAATACAGATAAAGCAAGATGGAGATAAGCTGGTTTCATTATAAGCTCAAATTACTGAAAATTGTTCCCCTCTACAGGCAATAAAATTTTGTTTTTCTAACTACCCCATAAAATGCAAAAAAACGGGACCTCTTTTTGAAAAAGTTGAAAGGTTATTGCTTTTAGTTGTCATTTGCACTGGTTAAAATTAAAAGTGCAAATTTCCATGCACTGAAACATGCACACAAACACACTGGTCTGTACATTGTCTATTTTATGCCCAGTTTCTGGATAATGTCAGATAAAAGAAGAACACTTCTAGGTTGTGAAGGTGTTCTTAAAATGCAGCAAAACACACCAGACAAGAAATAGTAAATTAATCTGCCAAAAAGCAGGATATTAAAATGTGTTTTTTCCTCAAATCTGCAAAAGTTAGTGAAGCAAGCCTCTTTACTTCAAATAATGCAAATGCAAGGACCAGTTCCTTGTTTCCCCAGTGATGTGCCTGGTTTAGGAAGAGAAAATTTTCTGTAATAACAACATACTTTCTCTTAGTAATTTTAAAATTTTTACATACTAGGCTTCTCTATTTCATTTCATGCTGTTGTTTGAAAAAAGAAATAAAAAATGTGCATGTTATAAAATGAAAGCAGGTGAGATATCATCATCTCAGAACCCCTGGAGTTGTGCACCAGTAAAATGTTTTGGAAGACTGGTTGTAGGCCATGGTAAATCCAGCACATCTTCTACACCACCACTGTTTGGCATCTCTCCCACTATAGAAATAGGATATGGTTGTCACAGAGAAGTAACATTAACTTTGCCTCTGGTGGTGTTTATTTTATCTAAAGCACCGCTGGATTGGAAGATGGTAGTGGAAAGTGCTGGAAGGGCCAATGGACATCATGGCCAGTGGGACCAGGGTGCCACGGCCTTGCAAGCTTAAAATCTGGTAACCAACAAGGCACAGAGCCGCCATTCAGGGAAGCTCAGGAAGGAGTAGGAGGGAGAAAGCTGAAGCTGGATGATAAGGTGCTGCACTAAATAATGAAGATAACAGGGCTGGGAAATAACAGGTGTATTTAAGTCAGAGTTTGGCAAAGAAATGAGTGATACACATGTACCTTTAAGGGACCTGCTATCTGGCGTAGGATAACTGCCTGAAAGGCACAGAGTTCTCTAAGCCTTTTATGCCTGCTCAGCTGGTGGTTCAACACACTGTGTCTGTCACCTCAGTATATAAAGCCCTGGTGCTGCAGCACTCACTGAAATGCAGTGTGGCTCCTGCTGAAGTCAACAGAGTGGAGCAATGTGGCTGCAAAAGCCTTTGTGGTGCGGGCAAGGAGCAGCCAGCCCATGGCTCACCGGGGAGGCAGCTGCTGAGCAGCCTGGTGTGTGTGCAGAACAGCTTCCCCAAATAAAACCTGACAACTGAAGCTGCTGCGAGGCCTCAGGAGCACTGCTATATGCCTTATGTCCTGGGTCACATGCTGAAATCCACGCCACAGAGCAGGCATGTGTGTGTTTTAGTCGTGTGGAAGTCAAAGGGAATTAAACACATCTTCAAAGTTTGGCATGTGCCAGCACTCCTTTGCCACAGAGGCACACGGTCGTTGTGCTGTCCTGCTGCAGGGAGGTGCATTTCTGTCTCCCAGCAGCTTGCAGAACAGCAGTAATCAAGTCAGGGGCTCATAGCGCTTACTGCTGCGTTTTAGCTGTGTTCAGAAGGGAGCGCATTCCATCTGAATGTGTGTAAGGTTTTACACCTCGGAGCAGCAACTGCCCTAAAGCTCCCAAATTTTCAAAGAGCTACATGGGGATTTATCCAGCCAAATCCCATTATAATCAATGGGAGCTGCGTGAATAATTACACTACAGCTCTTTATAAATAGTGGGGAAGGTTGCCAGTTATTGCTGATTATGATGCTGACTTCTTGTAGATATAGATCCGAGTGTCTGTTGGGAACTGCACTTAGACCACCAGGTTATTTCACATATTGGTATAGTTTCCGTATTTACTGTGCACATCACTTCAAAGAGCTGAGGTTGATGACTTCTGGTCCGCTGTGTTAGCGGTCCGTCTCCTCTCCATCTCCTGTTGTTTCCTTTCACAATCCCAGTAACAAAAAATGGTGGTGTAAATAGAGCTCCAACAAAGAGGTCTGTTGAGCCTGTAATGCTCCCCTGAAAGGAGGCTGTCTAGGGGATGAATGGAGCAGCCTCGGCCGCGCAGTAGCGGGGAAATAGATGACTTGGCATTGGACAGTGGCAGCCAGCAGGGTGCATATGCCCAGTGTAGTGACAGATAATGGTTAAGCTAGTCAGTTGGAGGGCTAAATGAGAGTACATTGTCTAACCCTGTAACCGTAACTAAATTGTAACCTGAAAAGAGTTTATAAACATCTGGCTGCTAGCCCATCTCTAGAGCTTCATAGCTAAATCGGAGGTGCAGGATTTTTTAAGGCTGCTAATCGTTATTGGAAGTGTTCCTATCTTTTAGCAGATTAATTGCATTTCAAGATAGTAGAGAGTATTAAGTTGTGGTTAAAGCATCTCATTTATGATTGATGCTATTTCCATTTGGAGATAGGCATTCACTTGGAAACTCGTTTTGGTTTAATGATATCTTGCTACTGATTTTATAGCTCCACTAAGTATTTCGTACAGAACTCCAGTTCAGTGGTACACCTTAACTTTAATAATTATTATGTTCATATCTTTATCCAGATCCTCATCTGTTTAAACTTGAATAGCATGTGACACATCTATATCTTTAGATTTCTCCCAAATTTAGCACCACAGAAGCACATTTCCCTGTATGCTCCTATTTTATTTTAATATTGGTATTCAGTAACAATGAGAAGCATACACTGGTTAGACTAATAATAAGCATGTGACCTCCTCTGCAGACTAGTTTTTCAAGCTTTTTATAGCTTCCATTATTAATGGGACAGCATCTATGCACACCAGATTTGTGTTGCAAATACTTACAATACTTGGAATAATTTTCTAATTACTTAAACAATGCACTGTAGCAGTACCAACTGAAATTCCTGTAAGCTACAGGCTTGCTAATTGTTTCCTTTAGTAAACCTAATTTATAGGGCTGTGCACATAGTTGCTGGATTTAAAATATTTTGGCAGCTGAGCTGCAAAGAAAATGTTATGGACTGAATGGAAACTTAATTTCTTTAGAATTGTTAGCACAGCACAAAGATTGATTTGAGGTTATAGAAACATTTTTTAACACCTGGCAAACTGTTTCATTTGGTTTTCATGTACATTTAATAAAAGAAAAGGATTGGATCATACACATGAGAGGGAAGTAGTCCCAGCTCTCCCATTTTATCTGCTGTTTGAGTGAGTGGGGCAATTTACCTGGGATGTTAACAACTTAAATTTGAGGCTCCAAAAAGCTTCAAACTTTTTATTAAAATGTTTGCCCAACACTTGGTGAAAGTCTTAATGCTGGAAACAAAGTATTCTGAGGTGGAGCTCTGTTTCTTTCCTAGGATATCTAGATTTTAAAAAATAATCCAAATGGGTCAAGCAAGTAAATCAGAATTTGTGGGTCAGATTTCTTGTGCTGAATCTTCTCTGTGAGTCTGATGTGGGACCATAGCACACATCACCTACAGAGGCAAGAGAGAGACTAAGGATCAGAGAAGAGCTCTGACATTCTACTTCATGTCCTCTCACTGCTGTGCAAAGTGAGTAACACAGCTAATTTATTCTATAATTTCATATAATTTGGAGCATACTCCCCATTTGAATGTATAGTTACCAAATCCTCTGGTTACTGGTTAAGGTCTCAATGTGAACTGAGACAAGGAACACAGAGGGGCAAAGAGGACAGATTAGAACCAGGGTCTCCCACAGCCTGGACAAGTGCTTGCCATCTTGTCTCACTCATCTCTTTGGGCATGCATGGGTGAGTATAGCTAATGACAGTGTGCAAATCTGTTACCAAAACTGGAATATATAGTTTCAGAAATGTCCACTGCCAACCTTGGAAATGAAAGGGAAACAGCACTAGGTGAATTTCCCCAATTTATTTCAGTCATCCAAACCAGTAAACCATATAATGAAAAAAATGTTCAGCCAGCTGTACTCGATTAATGAAACTTCTCATAGTGTGAAAATTGACAAAGACCTTGGGTGTTCCATTTATCTGAAATTGCTATCAATACTATAACTTTTATAATGTTTTTTGAAGAGGCTCTTGCTCTGGAAAATCTCTGAACAATATTTTATATTTGGGAAAACTTGTTTAAAAAAAACTTCCAAAAGGATTTATATTTTTTGTTGTTTTCTAGTTTTTTTACTGGATCTGGACTGAAACCAGCAGCTAACAAAGTTTTATTTTTCAGTCTTGCTGAATACTGTGCATTTTTTGATAGACCTTGGGTTTTCTTCCTGTTCTTTAACATACTTGTGATTTAGCTAGCCCAATAAAAAACGTTTGGGTCTTTTTTCTCCTCTATTTTTTACAGGACCAAAGAAGATTTACTTAGGACAAGTCTACTATGTCTTTGTTGCTTTACCCTGAATGTGTCTAGAGGAAAGTAAAATACAAAAATAAGGTGCTTTGCCATACACGGACATAACTTTTGTCATTCAGGTTTTCAAGGTCAAGTCTAACAAATCTAACTCTTCCCAAAGATGAATATTTTCTTTCCCACACCCTTTGCTTTCTTTCCTATCTGCATCCTCCCTGCTTGCTGCAGCATTTATACCACAGCGCTGAGAATGAGCATGAAATGTCACACTAACAATTCCCTTCTAGGGTTAAGCTAGTGGCAGACGACTTGAGGACCATGCAAGGACTTGCCCCAAATTGGGGGTTTGCAGTGACCTTTTGTATCCCTATCACTAAAGATAAACGTGAAGAACCAGCCCTCCTCCGCCTTCCCAGGGATCTGCACTCTTATCTCTAGTCGTTGCTCACCAACACTTTTATCTGTCAAAACCCTCTCCGCTGCCCTAGCAACAAGCATCCAGGCTCTTTTCCAGCTGACATAAGCTTCCTGCCACCTTTTGATGACAAGTGCTTCCAACATTTCCAGCTGTCAGGCTTTCAGCATCTGCTCCACATGTCACCAGGCTGACTTCACTGAACTTTGGGCAGCTTTGCACTTAGCCAGTTGCCTGACACTATACTATGAGAATGACTTTATCCTGGCCACAGTCACTTCTCCACCTCATTATATGCCCACACAATGACAATCAGGGTTGATGTTTTTTCTTCCCAATAACTTTTGCTATTGCATTTGTATACATATACCTTTTATTCAGACTCAGTGAGGTCTTGCATTTTCTCTATCAGCTATATTAGAGCAGTGGCTTCAGTAGGGCTCCATTAAATCTACTCACAATGCTTCTCTTCTACTTGGAGTTTGAGCAGGGGTGGCTCTACTGAATCCTTGGTGTCCTTGACTTATACATACCATGAAAATTAGAAAATAGGTTCTCTTGCTGTTGAACAGTCACAGACTTCAAAATAGTCAATGCTGGTGCCTCTGTTTCTATTAATGTATATGGAATTTTCCTGCTTATTTCCCTAGGACCAGCTCTAGGCCATCATTTCACACTTCATTATGTCCACCTAGAATATGTGTTGGTACCAAATTCCCTGGCAAATTTTGCCACCCTTTTTTTTTTTTAACCTCTGTCTCTGCGCTATCCTTTCAATAGTGTGTCAGAAATGAAATGCATCAGCCAGACGAGAATCTCCCACTGAAGCAGATTATGCCATTACAGTATTCACCAGCACCTCCTTCTTATCTCTTTTTTTGAGTACTGCTGTGTGTAAAGTTTTCCACAAATTCTTCTAGATCCTTTTTCTCCTTGAGAGGATCAAAGATAGAATGAGTGTGAGAGACAGACAAGCAGGAGGAGAGTTCAGCTGGCAAATGCTGCAAGCCTGGGCCTTGAGGTGCTCAGCCTTATCAAGACTACCATAAGACTGAAAAGCTATATTTTTCATCTCCGACTCAGGTGTGCTGGGCCCTGCCCTGCCAATAGTCATTCAACTGGCATCTCCTGCCTGCTGCTCTCCTGGCTTGTGGGAGCTCAGGGGCTGGAACAGCACCCCAGCCCTGGCTCCTTGTCATGAAGGGAAGGTCCCTGGGGGACCTTTCAATGTGCTCCAGAGACAGGCTATACCAAGATGAAGTTGGTACTGCAAATTATACTTTAGCTGCCCTCGCCAACTTATCTTGGTGCTGGGCAAGCCACAGCAGCAAATCAAGACTGAGCCTGCTGTAATGCACTTGTTTCTTTGCAAATGTCTGGGCTGAGGGCCTGTGTTTTAGGTGCACTTTATGTGACCTCCCTGCATCACTTGGTCCCCACACAGACATGGAGATGGTGCTGCTATGGAACTAGGTAGGTCCCCTGCTCAGCTGCCAAACTCATCACAAGCCACTCATGGTATCCAGCTGTTTTCATTCAGGGCTCATCTGGGGCTGGGGAAAAGAGCTGTCTGCCTTGTGTGATCCAGGAAAATGGTGGGAGCACACAGTGGCAGTGTGGTGCAGAAAATGGTTGCTCTATGGAGCAGCTCGCATTTGGATGCAATATGCAAACTATAAGTGCAGTTATTGCTGGGTGAGCTTCACCCTAAGGTAGGTTGTGGCACGTTACCAGCATAGATGTGCTATACTGTAATCCACATTCTAGGTGTCTCCAGTGATCCTTTTGAGTTTCACATGTGAGGAAATGTGTCTCTTTCATCCATTTTGAGATCAGCTCAGCTGGTTGGAGCATGCACTGGTCTCATTCCTGTATGAGCCATTCACTTAAGAGTCAAAGTTGATGATCCTTGTGGTCCCTTCCAACTCAAAATATTCTGTGATTCTGTGTACTCTAACTATACTTCTGGCTTTTATACTACTCCTTGCTATGTACTAGTGAGGTGCAGCAGTTGCAAGGCAAGTCTTAACAGTTAATGTAGCTTCCAGCTGTATTGTGTTGTAGACAGGATTATTTAATACAAATCTTTTCTTGTTCATCTACTAAATGTAGCAGTACAAAGTTGAGCAGAATGCTAATCTTCCTAGCAAGGTTTCTAAAGCTTAGTTCTGAACTGAGGGACTGATTTCCATGCAGTGTTTTCTTGTGAAGGCAGAACTAGCTTTAGAATTCCAGAGGTACCTGATGAATTTACAAAGTCTGTTTCTGTGGGGAAGCAAAGATGTCTTATTTCAGCTCTTCGAGTAAGTATCATGTTCTAGTCAAATGTTGAAACCAAAGAGTAAAGACAAATATATCATTTCACATGTGTTGGATAGATTATAATACCACTACTTGCTAATATTTTCAGCAGTCTAGGTCCCATTTCCAAAATCCCTGGGTGTCCCAGGTACATTAAACTCTCTAAGGGTGTCTTGCAGCCAGATTTTTAAATATATGTGGGTACCTCACAAAACAGATAAGCATCTGTAGGCATCTAACAGGATTTCAAATGCCTTCTTATGTTGTTTCCAACAAAGTTATTTTTTTTCCTCCTTCTGTTGTGTAAGTTACTTTAAAAATCAAAATCTAAGAATACTTTTGAAATCTTTGAACTTGTGCTTTAGTAGATGCTTTTGAAAATACATCTCTATTTAAAACTCCCCATTGTGTGAAAAAAAACCCAAACAACCCGCCATTCAAATCACTAGAATGATTGCAGTGCTACAGATCACAGAATGTAAATGTGACAACTTTTCCCATATCAAGGAATTCTACATCTGAAGGTAACAGGCTGTGTGAGGCTAACAGATTATCTTCAAATTATTTTTCTTCCCTCGCTGAAAACAGTGATTAAACTTCCTAATTCTTAAATATGGTGTATTTTCTTGTCTTTCCTGATTCTTTTTCTGGGGGAGTTGCCCTAGTTCCTGAAATTCTACCTCTCAAAACGCTTTTGCATTACCTGTTACAATTAAGCTATTGTTTTTCTTAGGAAAGTGGCCTGGCTTAATTCAGGTTTGTGCCTCAGAATACACTGAAATGATTAATAGCTCTGTGTGTGCCTAATGATGTGAGCCCTGCAGCCACTAAAGCACCTGTCTCAGTGTGTAACCCGCCAGGCTTCCCTATGGTTCGTGGCTAGAGATTCACATAACAAAAAAGGCAATTAGACAATGTTAGGGATTTGAGTTTAACTAACAATGCAGGGAAATTGCAAGGGAAGGATTGGTTCTCTCTTGCCTCATAAAAACAGGTATCACTGAAAAACTTTTTAATTGTCCTTCCATAGCAGCTCCATATGGAAAGTTTTATGTGTAATGAAGACTGTCAGGGTTAAGCCCTGAAATCAAAGATCTGGAAAGCTGAAAGTGTTCCTAAATTAGCATTTCTGCTACCTTCTTAGATCAGTCCTAAATCTGCCAATTGCTGCAAGTTTTGGCTGTGCCTCTAATTGCAATCTGTTGTGTCCAAACAGAAAATTCTCCACAACTCCAGCATCGTTTTGTGGTCTGAAAACCTCCAGAAGGATGATCTGCAGCATCTGGATTTTGAAAGAGCTGCATTAATAATATTGCCCTATTGTGAGTCATAGAAGGTATATAAGTTCTTTTTTGTGTCTGTCCTGTAAGACACTGTGCATACCTCTGACTTGTGCTGGTCCTTCTGGCTGGACAGCTGCTCTATGTGTGTGGTGATTGGTTTTGAAATTTGCTCCATCAGCTGCTCCACAGTGCAGCTTTCTGTGTTGGTTGGTTATTTTGATCAGTTGTGAGAGCAATGGGCTGGCTGGCTGATTGCTGAGGTGTTCCTCCTGGCTGGGTGACAGGCTTGCTGGCTGACCCCGGCCAACTGGCTTTAACTCCAGTGGGGGATAGCTGCTAATATTTTCCAAAGCAGCTAGGTGATTTAGGAGCCCATGGCTCACCCTGAAAGCAGTTGATGCATTTGGAAAATGTTACTCTATTAAACTCACCCCAAAGGGATATAGTGGGGGCTAATTTATGTTTGCAAGAGAGCTTGGGGTCTTGGATTCCTGTGATGTGAATATCTTGCACTCTCCTCTTCGTACAGAGGCAAACAAGATCCATTCCTGTGGTTGTTTCACCAGACAGTCAGGCTGTGCTAAAACTACATCTGCTGATAAGAAAGCAACTTCAGATAAATCACAGAGGCAGGTCTCTGAAGCCTAGAAATAAGAACTTCTATACTGCTCTGGTAGCAGTCAATCCATTGCCCTTCCTGTGGCACTGCCAACTGTGGCTGTGGCTTTGTGACTGTGGCACGTCACAAAGGCTGTCAGAGCTGGTACGTTTGGTGAGGATGGCAGTGGGATGCCAAAGCAGCCAAAGCCAGGCTGCTCTGCTGGCTGCAGGGGGGATGTTCTTGTCCCAGCAGGCACCTAGGGTACAATGTGGTGGTCCTTTTCTGAATCTTGGAGGCTCTGCTCTTGGTTGATGCCCTTGATGGCTGAAGAGAGGTAGAGACATCTGAAAGAGGGTTGAGAGAGGCACTTCATAGCCCAAGATTGGAGAACAAAGGGTTATAACAACAGGGAGATATGCAGGAGACCTGGTTACCAAGGGAATGTGTGTTCAACCTGTTTATTCTTCATTCTTGCTCACATATTCCTTAAATATCATTATATTCTCCTGCTGCAGAATAGGTCTAGTGGCCTGAGCTGATCACAATGTGTCTGTGATGCTCCCTGTGGCATCTAACTGCCCTCCTGTCCTCAGAGAAAATCATTAATTAAATTTACATGTCTCTTGCTGGATTTTCTCCATGCGTCTTTTTAAGTTTTAAGCTGGCCATTAGATTTTTGTGGCTTGTGTGTAGTAAAACTGCACGAACCCTTTAATAAACCATTCTGAGGGCAAAAGTGTCTGTATAAGAGGGTAAGAGAGGGGCTGGGTGGCTTCTCTGTGGGTGTCTGAAGTGAATGAGAAGTGAGGGAGAAAACAAAGGATTAAGAAATAGTTAAAGGATAAAGAGAACTAACAATAAGAAAGAAAGGAAAATACTGTGGGATATTGCTGTTGGGTTTTAAATTTGAATTTGGGCAGACTTTTTTTTACACATTTGATGGGAAGAAGTTGGAGGGAGACTTGGTTGCTGTTACACTTTCAAATTATAATCTAAGTGCTGCCTTGATTATACATCATTCTGATTGCTGTGGGCTAGTGATTAGAGCATAAAGCTTGAAGAAAAAAATACTCTGTTTTTCTTGACTGTAAAAGACTTGCTGGGTGGTTTTGAATGAGTTATTTCACTTCAATGTGCCTTATTTTCCTGATCTGCAAAAGGATATTAATGCTTATTTTTGTGAAGGCAGTCTGAGAAACTAAATGGAAACTTCTGTATAAACGTCAAGTGTCATTATTATTGTTCTTAAACTAATCCATTGTAGTCAGCTGCTTTTATAGTTTTTATGAAAGCAAATACAATGGAAACTACATAATTGGCTGCATAAAAATTTTGTTTTATTTAGAAAAAGACAAAAAGTGTCGAAGAAATGCAGCAGTGGGTTGCCTTTTTTCATAAATTGCAAAAAACCTTCGTTAAGAGTGGACCATACCAGGTAATGAAGTTACTCTGAAGTATATGTGACACAGTTATGAGAAGTAACAGGCTCTGATAATTTTTGCTATATGTTTAGCTCACTATTTTCCTGGCAGTCAAAGATTTTCACTTATTTTTGAGCAAGTAAGAGTAAAAATTTATGTGTTTACTTCATTGCCAGTATCTGAGAGGTGAAGTTTCCTCAGGCTGTGACTTTAAAATCCTAATTTTCAGTTGAATAGTTTGCGATGTCTGGTTTTTACACCACTAGAAGCTGTACAACAAACATTGACACTTCTTGGTGAGGCGGATATGACCCATCTTTAAATACAATACTGTTAGAACAAGGTAATGGAACTTTGTGAAAAGGTGAATCCCATTACTTTTCACGTTTGCCTAAATCCTGTTTATCTGAAAGGTAATCCTACCCCTATCAATTCACCTTGAGAGTGGACAGTCCCAGTGATTCAGCCAAGGGCCATATGCAGGAGGCTTGATCAGTAGGGCATCTGTATGGCAGGGTGCTCTTAATCCAGGATGCTGATTATACTAGCAAAATTGAATGTTTGCCAGTTAAGTTTGTTCTTCTTCTCCTGATATCAACAGGATTTTTTGCTGGTGTAACTGTGTCTGTGTTGTGAAGAGGAATGGGGTATGAGGTTTTTCTTTAAGACGGAGCACTGTTGATCATAGATGGTATGTCTTTATACATTTAAGTAATTTGGCAAAAGTCTGTTATATGGTCTTGGCCTTAACATGACCCCAGAGCAAGTAACTTGTGACTTGCCTATCCTCATCAGCATCAGTACTGATGCCTTCTAGGACAGCCCAATTAAGATAATTCTATGGGTGCTGTAGGACAACTTAGTATCTGTAAGGCAGGCTGTGTGCAACAGTCCTGGCTGTTCATTTTCAGTCCCCAGCGACTGCATGGCAACAACTGCCTCTTCAAAGCCCTTTCCTCCTTGGGGCACACATGCCTGTTTTCCCCAGGTTCATCTTCAGACAGCTCCTCTGTGTGAGCTTGCTCCCTTTAAACCCAAGGCTGTTCGGGAACAGGCACTACATCATATGCTGAGCAGAATGATAAAACACCTGAATGCAAATGGCTCTGTAAGATGATGGACAGAGTGCTGCTGTTAAAATAATTACACCATAACATGAAAAGAGTCAAATCTCTTTCCTGATAAGTCAGGTTCATTTAGAAGAATGGTTTTAATGACATTTCAGCAAGGTATTAGCCTTTAAATACAAGTACCATTTCACAAAATAATTAAGAGCCAGTTTGAAATGGGGATTTTGTTTAGTGATTGATTACTTTTTTCCCTTTGTAATTTTTTAAAAATACCTTGTACTTTTGAGGACATTTATGAGGTTTGCTCTTTTCTTGCATGGTCAGCATCCTACCACTGTTTATACCAGGTGTAGTGAATGTATTAAGACTGTGGGAGAGGGCAAATAACTCATTTTTCTGAAACAATGTACATGCTGGATCTTTCCTACTCATCTTTTGATCCTGATGATGAAAAATAACACTAAATTAATTAAAATAATGTGATTTTTTTTTACTTTACATGAAAGTCTAGTGTTGTAGTTGTATTCTGTCAGTGAAGAGTTAACATAAAATGTTGTTCTTGGGAATATGGGACTGCTCATCCTGTCAGTGAAGCTAAGAAGACTTTTCTATGTGTAACAGCACTGGGAAGCAAGATTGTTTTTCAGGGTAAGTACAATAAAATCCAAGTAATACTCTTCATCAGAAAACATTTGTAAGAAAAATGCTGAAAAACATTCATTTAGTTATACTATTAGGTAGCTTTTATTTTCTTTCTCAATAAGAATAGTGAGTGTACATACACACAAAAAAATGCCTTGCTCTACCATTATTCTAAATTGCAAGTTGCAAATGACATTTTTCTCCTTAATATGTCTTTTTAAAGAAATGGAAAGATGGATTTAATTTTTAAGACAGTGGTCTCATTGCAATTCCATGTCAGGAAAGTCCTCCGAGAAGATGAGAAAATGCAGGCAGTCAAACAAAGGAGCCACAGAAAAGGAGCCTCATCTCCTAGAGCTCAACAGACACATATTAAAATGAGCTGACTGAATGTCAGTCCTGTGTCCTGTGGGCTCATCTTTGGGGAAATGAGGTCCACTACAGATTTTCTGATTGCAGCACTAGAGGTTTCCTTGTCCTTTTCTACTGGCCACTTAGGGTGGAATGACAAATTCTGCTTTGCCGTGACAAAGTCCAGTTGGACATCTTTCTCCCAGTTCTCTCAAAATAGATTAAAGTGAATACAGACAGAGACAATGAGTAAACTATGATGTAAAGTTTATATACAAGAATATAACATTTATCTGGAGTATTTACAATGTTAATTAAAGCAATATTTTACAACTCTTTCAGATTAACCACTAGGTATATTACAGTTAAGCTACAGATGGTTTAATTTGCAAAATAATTAAAAAAAAACTGGCATTCAGATCAACCAGCTCCAGAACTTATTTTTTTTTCTGAGAGAGAAGGGCTCAGACTTGTGGAAAATAAAATGTGAGAATGGTTAATATACTCTTACGGGTGCCTATGTATCACATGCAAGAGTCGTAACGTGACCTTTATAGCGTTAATACCGATGGGAAGCCGTGTCACCTCAGCGGAAGCGCCGTGCCCGCGGTGACAGGCCAGCCGCACACTCGGCTTTCTCTGCGTCTCCTGCTGTGGCACAACAAACATGCACGCATACAGAGAAGCAGCAATATAAATGAACCAGCATTACCAAAACGAAGAGGGAAGGACCTCAGACCAAAGTCACGTTTGCAACCATAAAAAACCCCAAGCTTTAAGCGAGATACTTTAATACTTCCCAAAAATAGTCATTATTTTTTTTTATTACATTTTAACCTATGTACAAAAATGGAGGGGTTCTTCCCCTCTCGGGCAGCGGTCACTGTGTCTCGTGCCCACGGCATCTTGAGGCTCACAGGGGCCAAAACAGGGAGGAGTCGGAGGCCCAGAGAGCTTGGGGCAGGGGTGGCTGCTGGAGGACAGCCAGAGCCGAAGCCACTAACACTGCAGTTTGCGGATGCTGCGGGAGAACCGCTTGAAAGCCCGCTGCCCTTTCTGCCACCGCTTCAGCGAGGTGATCACAAGTTCCCCAGCTTGCTTCTGCCCCATCACCAAGTAGGGGACGTTGATGTCGTTCATCTCATCGCAGGTACACTGGAGGCCACCTTTGAGCCAGAGCACTATCTTCCTCAGATCTCTTTCTGTCAGCCCATTCAGCTTGTAGATGGTTTTGCTCTTTGTTTCAGGGGTGATCTTGGTATCCCCATTGATGTAGGCAATCTCCTTCACTTTTATCTTCAAGGCTAATAGAGCGAGGGGAGGGGGAAGTGGGGAGAGGGAGAGAGATTGAGAGGTTTTTTTCCCATTAGTGCACATAAAGAGGACCTGGGGAGGGAGGTGCTCTATTGCTAATTAAACTGTCAGGGCTGACAGAAGAGGCAGCAGGTGGCTCCATTTCTAAAGCCACAAAGGGCATGCAAGTCATTTCAGTTTGAATCAACCTTAGGGTTGAGGTTTTTTGGATTTCTTTTCTCCTTTTTCTCCTCCCCCTCTTTTCTCTTCTTTTCTAAATTAATATTTTTTCCAGCTTTTCTCCTGTTTGCAACAGAGGGAGGGCAGGTTTGCTACACTAAGCAGAGCACTATTTTTTTTGCTGGGAGAGGGCAGCCTTCCTGAAAGTAGCGTTTGAAGGGGAGGTGGGGAGGCAAGTACCTAGACCTAATCTGAAACCTGATCCCTGCTGCAGCTCAAAACTTCTACACTTAATTTATTAGGCTGGAGAGGATTTTAGGCAAACCTGTAAGGAAATGATATTTCACATGCATTGTTTTTTTGAAAGAATAGATCCCATGGAGGGCAAATTGGTCCAACAGCTGCATTTGATTTGGTAAAATAACTAGGAGGGGGTTACAGGGCTCTGTAAGAAGCTGTGGGGCGTGTTTAGCTTTAGGAGGATTTATCTGAGTGCAATTTGCCAGGCCAAAACTATTGATTGTTTTAGCAATTATGTCCCACAATCATAGTTTCAGGTTTTGGGTGGGTTTTTGTTTTCTTTTTTTTTTTAAGAAAGACTTTTGAATTGTTGTAGATACTTATACTACAAATCTGTTTCCAGGTATTAAACACTGACCTATTGTAAAAGGATTCCCCTCCTTATTCCCTTTTGCTCTTGAAATGCTAATGTGTGGATAATGTGTCCTTCAGTTGTCTGTGTTGAAGGGGCTTTCTTGTCCTCTTCTAACCCCAGATCTTCCCATTAAGTTTATATCCCCAATTGTCTGTGCATTACCTTCTCTGTCAAATGATATATAGAGCTTCATTCTTAATCTGCAGAGAGAGTCTTTCTTAGGATACACTGAGATTGGTCATGCGGCTCTGTCTCAAACATCTAAATGAAGCTTTGCTCTACTTCTCCCCAGGCAATAGTCTGCATGAAAGATTTTTTTTCCCCTCATTTTACTTTCTATTGGGTTTGCCAGCAACATCCACATAAAAGAGCACTACTTCAAAACAGTAAACAGAAAAGAATGATAACAAGGGCTACTTTTTACTCCAAGGTGGAATTTTGTGTTTCATGACCCGATGGTCAAAGCCCTGCCTTTTATTCAGGCATATCTCTTACTGACTCCACTGGGAGCTGTACCTGATCCTCGACTCTCAAATTTCAAGCGAGAGGAGCTCTGCTTCCACTTACCAAAGTCGTTTTTGCAGAGGTTTTCCACGATGTCATTATCATCTTCATTTTTGTTTTTGCAGGCATCACAGACCTTGGGTGCTGGAAATGCAAGCAACAGTCCCGGTCAGACCCGGGGAGAAAGGAACGGCAGGTGGCGTTGGGAACCCTTTGGGAAACGCCGGCTTTCCATCCCTTCACCCCAGAGCCTGCTCCTTCTCCCCGCAGCCCCGAAGCTGCCCGAGCACTTTGTCCTGCCTTATCCTGCGGCAGACCCGCTACAGGGGTCACGGTGCACTTTTAAGGTCACGCCTCAATCAAAAGTTTTTGTTTTAGCGGGTAAAAAAAGAAAAGTACAAGGGGAGTGGGGAGGGAGGTCGAAACACGACACAGAGTACCCCAGCTCCGCGCTACAGCCACGGTTCTTGTACAAGGCGATCGACCCCTCTGGATGCCGCGCGGCTCCAGTGCCGAATCCCAGACCTTTTCTTTGAGGATGGAGATGGGTGCAGGCCGATGACAGTTCCCCGACGGCGCTTGCGGTTTCCCCGGCCCCCTTGAACAAACCTCCCTGAGCCTGGTCTGCGGCCACCTCCCCGGTCCCCCGTCCCGGAGCACCGGGGCGTGCTGTAACCGAGGGCAGACGCCTTCGTTCCCCCGTGGAAAGCCGCGGAGGGACCCCGCTGTCGGGGCGCCTCATCGGGGGCAGACGCTGTCGGCCCCCGCTCCCTCTTACCTTCCCTGGTGACGGGGAGGATGTGGTCACTGCTGGCCAGCGGGATGCAGAGGTCGTTGTCCTTGGGGAAGCGGCTGCAGTCCAGCATGTCGGGCCAGGGGAAGCCGAAAGCGGACATGACCGGGGCGCAGCTCTCCTTCACCTCCTCGCACAGCGAGTGGCAGGGCTGGATTATCTCGTCCAGGTCGTCGATGCAGACGGGGGCAAAGAGGGAGCAGAGGAACTTCCTGGTGTCCGGGTGGCACTGCTTCTGCACCAGAGGGATCCAGGTGGACGCCTGCTCCAGCACCTCCTGCACCGTCTCATGCCCCAGCAGGTTGGGCAGCCGCATGCTCTGGTACTCGATGCCCCGGCACAGCAGCATCGGGGCGGGGATGGGCTTGCAGTTGGAGCGCTTGTAGGAGAAGTCGGGCTCCCCGAAGGGGAAGAGCCCGGCGGCCGAGCCCATGCAGTGGGACGCCAGCAGGAGCAGGGCGCAGAGGCGGCGCTGCATTTTGGGGCGCGGTGGAGGTGGAGGGGGGGCTGGCGAAAGGCTCGGGGGGCCGGGGTGACGGGGCGGGCGGCGCGACGCTACCTCAGCCGCGGGCAGCGTCCCCCAGCCCGGACTCCTGCTGCCAGGCGGGGACGGAGAGTCTGAGCGAGATGCTGGGGCAAACGGGAGTTTTCTGGATTTTTTTGTATGCAAATAGCAGGGGGAGCGGGGGCTGGGAGGAGCCTGGTGACAGCCATCCAGAAAGGATTGGTCACTACTTTCTCGGTCTGCTTTTGCTCAGGGGGATTGTCTTTTGGCAGGAAATCTTTGGAAGGAACGTTACCGTGCGAGCACGGAGAAGGAGGGAAAGATCCCGGCGAACAAAGAACCCCGAGGAACTCCTGTGCCGGGCAGGGGCCGCGGGGAGCTGGAGGTGAGCTCTGCCTCCGGCACAGCTGCTGCGGAGCTGCCGCGCTCCCCCCGGCACCCCCTGCCCACGTTCGGAGTTCTCGCTGCCAGCGGACGGGAGATGTGGCCGGGCCGACTCCCAGGCAAGGGGCGAGGCTGGCCCCCCTCATCCACCAGGGGATGTCTGCCACCTCCGGCCCCTCCCTGCGATGCTGGCAGGGCTCGCCCAGGGGCTGAAGCCGGCGACAGCAACTGGGGCTGCCAGCAGCCCCGGCCCCACTCCGGCTCGGTAGCGCCCAGCCCTGGGGGCTGCCGAGCGGGGCCCTCCTGCTGCCCCCCAGCCCCTCCTGCCCCTGGCTCTCCCCTGCCAGGAGCGGGGGCCTGCAGCGGACCCGGGCCCTACAGCCCCTGGATGGGCCCCGACTGCCAGTGGGGGATTTCCCCGAGTGGAAGAATCCAAGTGCTTTTGAAATACTAGCACGTTTTTTCTGAGGCTAAACGCGCGGGCCTGGCTCCGTGCAGCATAGGCATATCCCTCTCCTTTCACTCCTGTCTTCACCTAGAAACTCACTTTAAAAATTGTGTTTGTGTTGATTTAACACCAAGGGGAAGACAACAGGCAAGGCGCTGGGATCACAACTCAGCTTCAGTGTGCTTTGGATAATTCTTGGATTTTTAGTAATATTATTTATGGGATTATTATTGAAAAGAGTAGGCCTGTGTAGTATCATTTTGTGGTAAACCACATTCATTAATCAGCTACTGAATATTTCTCCTTATAGAGATGTTTTATGGGAAGCTAGCCTCAGCCATGATGACTTCTGTAAATTGCAGGATCCCTGTAAATCCAGTTTCTCTACCGAGTTTCCCAGAGATGTGACTCATTTCTTGTGGCATAGGAAGGAGATGGGACCTGTAGCATTCCCACCAGGAAGGCACAGGTCTGCCATGCTGGAATGGCTGCAGTGCTGCCCCAGGCCGGCTGCTGTCACATGGTGAAGCCAGTGCCAGTTCTTTCAGTGGAGATTCCAAGATCCCTTCCAGTGGGCCAAGCTGATGAATGTAATCTCCCTGTAGGTCAGCTCCTCTATTGAAGTTCTTTGAAACCTGGAAAATAAATATCCTGAATGTCTACTATCACTTGTGGCAAGGCTTAAAAGTAGTTTATTTCTTACAGCACTATATGTTCTTGCGATTAATGACTTTTAAACAGAGGACATGTAAGCTGCTGGCCTCAGTTGCCTTCCATAGGACTGAGCCCCACTGATGCCTTATGGTGCCCATTTTAAGCCTATGTTGTCAAGTGCCAGAGTCTGTAGGCTTTGTCACTTGCCAGGAATATCCCTTTCTGCTCCTAGTGCTGATTCTACAAGTCTCTATCCCCAAACTTCTCTTTGGTGGAAGCAAATCTACCAGTAGGTTTGTTCTGACCCTGAATGGTTGGGCTATTCACCATGTCTTTGTAAAATGGACAAGTCTGTGGTTTGTTTTTCTCTCTCCTTGTTTTCACTGCTTCTCTCTTTTTTTTTTTTTTTTTTTTTTTTTTTTAATAGTCATTGATATCCCCTCAGGTGGATTTCAGCATGATCAGAAGAAAATTTGCCTGCTCCATAAATTCCCCATACACTACTTTCTATGGACATGCTACATGGAAGCAAAGACCCAAATCTGAGCAGACTGTTTAGACTAGAGATAATAACCATTCTCTGTGGTGGAGGATGAGGCACTTCTGACAGAAACCTGCTCATTCTTTTCACCAGAATTGTTTGCTTGTTTGTTTCCAGCCCACAGGAAATAAGCAGAAAAACCACACGTTTTCCTGGACTGATCTTTCATTTGAAACAAGGTTTTATTGAGACCTTATTATTTCCATTTTTAATGACCCCCGGTGAACTCATTTACTCTTGAGTTTGCAATGACCCGAATTCACGTAAACAAAACCAGCCCGCGCCTGCAGCCCCGAGCAACCATTGGTGTCCTCGCTCCGATCCCTTGCAGGTGAAAGCGCCAGAGGGCGAGGCTGCCCTCAGCGCTCCTCGCTGCCAGCTCGGGCGCGGCGTTCCCAGCCTGCGGACCCGAATCCTGCTCGCCGTGTCTGCAGGGCAGCAGTGCCCGTTCACCGGCCGCCTTCCCAGGGCGCGGATGATGCTCGCCCTGCCGGCCTGACCCCGCCGCGCAGCGCCAGCACCACCCCCCGCACGGCAGGGCACGGCAGGGCACGGCAGGGCACGGCAGGGCACGGCAGGGCACGGCAGGGCGCTGTGGCCGGGGCGGGGCTGTCGTGGCTGCCCCGGTGCCGCTGCCCCCTGGCTGCCCGGGGCACACGGCGGAGCGGAGCGGAGCGGGGCGGGGGATGTGCCCGCCTCGGCCCGGCCCGGGAGCGTCCCCGGAGCCGCCCGGGGGGTGTCCCGCGGCACGCGTTTGGGCCAATAAACATCCCAGTCTCCCGGTTAATTGGGAACGGAACTAAGGAGTGGTGCCGCCCCTCCGGCCCCCGGGGCGTCCGACCCCGCGGGCCCGCCCCGACCCGCCCCGCCCCGCCCGGCCCGGCCCGGCTCAGCTCAGCTCTCCAGCGCAGGTGCGGGGCCCGCTGCTGCCCGGTAAGGCGCTGGGATCCACCTCCCACGAAAGCCATCCGGATGGAGGCTTTTGGCGACCTGGTCTGACCTAGCAGGAGCCAAGCAGGACTGCACTCCTAAAATACAATGATGTTTTAAGGAATACTTTTTTTTTTTTTTTTTTTTTTTTTTTTTAATGTATTAAGGTGTTTTTAAGAATTGTTTTAAAGGCAGCATAGGCTTTTGAGCACCCATAAATGTATCAAGCGCCATGGAAAGTTAAGCTACTTTAAAACTCTGAAAGTAGCATAAGTGTTTAAGCCACTTTAGATGTTTAAATATGTATAAGCTGTTAAAACGGCTTTAATCCTCAAGTGCTTAAATCACCTTAAATTCTCTGAGTTAGGTGAGAGAATGAGCTGCCTTGAAAGAAAGAACCTCAGCTCCTGTTCACTCCAACCCTCAGTTACCTGATGGATGGTGGTGAAAATGAGTGAACTGTGGGGAAAACGACTTGGAGTCCTTGGAACTTTCACAGAGTTCAGTGTAGCATTGTGTTCTAAGGAGTGTGCCTGTTCTGTGCCCTCTTAAGTTAAAACTATGGTGCTGCTCCCACTGGTTTTCAGGCCTTGATAAGAATTATGAACTTCTGTGCATTTTTTTTGACCAGTCCTGAAAGCCGAGATGCGGAAAGGTGAAAACATATTGACACTTGCCTGTCTGCTAAAGAATTGGCAATACGCTTGCTTGAACACAGGCAGCAATAAAGAGTGTGAATTTGTTAATTCGTGTCATACTTTCCCATATCTTCTGCTTTGGGATCACTCAGTCCCTTACCTGGCTATGTACTGTATGTGGAAGCCTCTCTGCTTCTCCCTTCCCCCAACTCTATGAGGTGCTTTGGTGATGTGATGAACTTTGAGGCAAAAGCTGCTGTCACTCATGACTCCTCCAGCCTGGGTGTCACATTTCTTTGTCACAGACCTGAAGGTGTCATTGTCCTTTTGGGTTGCAGAATCATGGGATAATTGTGGCTGGAGGGAACCTCTAGAGACCATTTAGTCCAAGTCAGTGCTCCAAGTTCTGGGTTTAGCCAGGTGGCTTGCAGTCTGACACTCCTGAGACTTCTCTGGGGATGCCTGCACCCTCACCTGGGAGGCTTAATTCAAGGCTATGTCCCCACCCCTCTCCCCTTCCTAGAGAAAACGTTGAGCTTTCATCTCCTGAGCAGTCCCCAGACTGGTTCTCCTTTGTGGGAGATGGTGAGACTAGGATGGATGATTTGCCACTTTGAGAGGAATGATTTGAAAAGGGAGGCACGGATGCATGGAGGGCAGCCAAGCCTTTCCTGGCACAAAGCATCCACCTTCCCCAAATGTCTGGGTAGTGCTTTCACTCCTGAATTGAATCCAACCCCACTGACTGGTGAGAGTAGCCAGGCCAAGCAGATTAGGGGAATACTGATCTCAGGGGCTTTCTGAGCAAAAAATCAGAGCTTGAGGACTTGCCCTTTACACTGTAGAGGAACAAAAATCCTGCGGCTTTTTAGCTCATTCTCTTCAGGTCATAAAAGGGCAGTGATGAGGACAAAACTGGTTTTCTCACCTCGATGAAAACTTCTGAAGAAAATTTCCTCTTACCTTTAAAAATGGTCTCCAACATCACACTACAGAAATAGTATTTCTATTTGAATCTCATAGTTGAATTTAACAGGAAAAAAAAAAATAGGATTGCATAGATTTTGATGTGAGGTAGCTCAGCAGCAGATCTCTCCTGGTGCTGTTTCGGTGGCTGATAAGGTGGAATTTAACATTTTCCAGATCCAGACTGGGCAGCAATCTTGTTTTCTGTTGCCACAACATTTAAGGGTCCCATTGTCAAAAACTGCACGTGCTGTAGATATATCTTACCCTCTTCTCTGGAAGGAAACCTTAAAAAATAAGTTATACTCTGCTTTCCATTTGGAATGCTCACTGAAAATGCAGCGGCGAGCATGCTCGAAAGGTGTTGAGGATGTGCCCGAGCGGCACAGGGGGAAAATCTTCCTTGGGCGATGGCAGAAGAACCTCTTGGTGGCGCTTGTGCACACTGTGTCGTGTTTTCTTTTGCCCAGTGGTGCGGGGTGTCGATCTTCCCCCTGGAAATACCGTGCTCTGTATTTCTGCTCGCTGCCCTTCTTCTCTAGAAACTCTGTTTGGGGACTGGAACTCCAGGCTATCTTTAGTCAGGGTTTGCTATCATGGGAGGGAAAGATCAAATTGAGGCTGATTACTTTCAAATGGAAATGAAACCAAATCACACAGAGTTTTCTAGGTTTTCACTTTTATTACTGTTTTAATTTTAGTTGTCTTTCCATCAATAGTTTCTCTGCATTTAGTATTTTTAAATATTCAGGTTTTTTTTTTCAGTTTGGAATGTTTTCTGTAGGAACATTATTAAATATTATTCCAAACTTCTTTTTAATGTTGCTTTATACTTTCCATTTTTAGAAAGCGGTACATATAGGTGCTTAGATGTTGTATTGTGCACACACACACATATGTGTATAAATCCAGATTTATTTGTACGTTAGTACTTCAGTAAGTTACGATCCTTCAAATTTATCAGACATGTATCTATATCTGGCTACAGTTTTTGTCGTGGTGAGCATTTTTGCTCATGCAGCATTTCTGTTTGTAATTACCATTCCCTTTACTATCTATCTCATCTAAGTGCTGGATAGCAAAGATAGCAGAACCATGCCCTGGAGGGCTATAATTGCATGGTACCTGGTTTTCCTAGTGTATTTTGTTTAAAAAGCTGTAATGTAATAAATCTTTCCTTTCTTTCCCCCTAGCTGCTATTTGCAGCCTGGTAGTAGCTAGCACCTTGAGCAGAGAGCGGGGCCCCACGGTGTGAGCCGTAGGAAAGGGCAGGGTGTTTATACCAGAATGCCTGGGTTCTGTGAGGGGCACGGGTGCTTCAGGTGGGGAGAAAGGAGAATTGCTGCCTCCATCTGGGCTGGGTGACAGGGGACAGAAATACTGCCACCATTGTACACGGTGTGAGTTTTGCCATTGTTACTGTCATGAGGGGTCTAGCTCCAAATTTTACTCCTTGTTAGGACTTCGGCGGGTTTTGGCCATTTGTGTCCAAAGCTGTCATTAGTACGTCCCCTGATGAGTGGCTGAAGCTGTGGACATTGGTGAGCTTGGGTGTGGGTCTGTGTGCTGGGAGGGTCACATAAATCTGCAGATGCATGGGCAAAGATAGCCACTGACTGCTCTGCTTCTGCAGTGCTTAACAGAGAAAAGAGCTCTAAATGAGCGTGGAAGTGAGGCACAGAAGTGTGTACAGTGTGGAAGTGAGGTACAGAAACTCACTTTCAGAGCTAATTGCTTCTTGCAGGGAAGTGGTCAAATTTGCTGATAAATAGCTAGTCTAATGGCCCCAAGGTTTAGACACTCGTTACTTGTCAAGGGAAATGATTTAAAAATAATAATAATTTGTAGTAAAACATTTTAAAAAGCAAAATCAAGAGAACCTGTTCCCCAAAGCTATGCTATCTAAAATAAAGCAATGAAACAGATGCCAGATTGATCTAATCAGCAAACCTCTGTATTGTGTTGGAGTTAAATTACATAGTGATTCAAATAATCAAACTAGTATGCACATAATCAGTAATTGAAATATATTTTCAGACTCTAGAGTTGGTATTTCCAAAAAAAACAAAAAACAAAACAAAAAAAAAAAAAAACCCAGAAAAAACAACAGTTTGAAGTAGCTGACCCAGAGGCAGTCTGCATGACATGGCTTATGATGTATTGGTATTACATTTGCAGTTTGCACAAGTTCAGAAATAATTGAGAAAAACCAATCAAATTTCATTTACCCTGTATTCAATGAATATATTAAAACTTTTGTTCAGCATCTCAAATTTCTTTTTTCTTCTACTATTCTGCTTTCAGGCTAGAATTGTAGTTTTGCCTTCCTGAACTTGGTGCAGATGAGTAAAGCTGAAGAGTCTTGTAAAGGAACTCCTGTTTGAAATACATGATAAACATGCTCTTCTCCACATGTATTTTTCCTTTCTCACTACGTGCAAATGCATACTTGTAATATAAGCTGAGGTAAGTTTTAGAACGATCTAGCCCATTTATTTATTATTTTGGTGGATTTTCATACTTTAAATTAACAATTTGTTTCTGTAAATTTCAATATTTTCAGTATTCCCAGCTCTCTGTTGACTGTGAGACTAATCCATCTTAGCTGCCTTCTACCCGAATAGTTTGTTGTTTCTTAGTCTTCTGGTTGGAACTGCTAGTTTTGTGGGAAGTAAGTGTCTTGCATCCCGTGTTCCGAACTGATACGTAGTTGGGTTGACCTACTTTCTGCAGGGAAAACTTCCTTTTTTGAAAAAACGCGAGAATGTATTTCTCTGTTTTTTTGTGCAGTATTTTTTTCCCTAGAAGATTTCGCAGCAAACAAGATTTGTTTAGACCCTGTAAAAAAAGTTGTAGTAGAAAGTGTGTCAGGGTCAGTTTAGAATTACTATTTATATCTGAATAATTAGTGAAATCATGTTGTTTTGAGTAGTTTTATAAACATTAAAAATAAATGTTACCATGGTTTACAGACATGTATCCTTTGCTACTTAGTGTATAGAGTTACACATTTGGGTGTTGAAAGAGTTCACGCTGAAAAGGATGAGCAAAGCTGAAGCTGTGTTGCATTATCTGTATTTGGTTTGGTTGAAAATGTTAAAGTTATGTTGAAAATTATGCTTGAAATATCAGAGTAATCACTTAAGAATGGCAATACCAGTTCACATTACCCTGGTGTGCTGTCACCTGTGTTTTGTTCTTTTTTGCTTCTCTTTCCCTCACAATGATTTGCCCCTGTGGACACTGTGACTTCCCCTGGCGCTGTGTTGCGCAGTCTGCCTGGGTGTGCCCCCCATAAGAGTGGCTAATTGTGGGCTGGGGTCATTAGCCAGTTTAAAGTTGGAGCTTCTGAGAGCATCAAGAGCTGCCATTCTCTCCTCGCACACTCAAGTGTTTGTAATTCTGACACCCTCTGTATACAGTAGTTTTTTGACAGAAGTCGCTTGGTGGTTGAGAGAACCATGAATCTGTGGGGAGCGTTCCTAGGGTGTTAGTCTTCCCCGCCCCAGAGAAAGACTGGGAGTGTGATGTCTGGCTACTGAAGGTGTCCTGCATAGTTCCCTGCTTGACAGGGAGCTTGGAGGCACAATCTACTGCCCTCCACGCACGTCCCCTCCTCATTTATTCTGGTGATGGGGTCAGCGACCTTGTCCTGCTGTTGTCATCTAATCAACCATCTTAAGAGGGATCTTTCTCTTCTGCCACTTCAAACAACATCTCCTAACAATTCCCAGGGAACCTTTGTCCCTTTGGCTCCTGCATGACAACATGTTTTGGGATTCTTCCTTCTGCTTAGTGTCACTGGACATGGGCAGGTTACAACACTGTTAACCTCTCCCTTTGACTGTAGAAGTATCATCCTCCAGCTGTGGCTACTAAAATCCAGAATGCTGTGGTCAGAATGGAAAAAATGAGAAGGGGAACCTTAGGGGAATTCAGGCCCTGGTAAGGAGTGATACCAACTCATGTGCTGTTCCTGCACTGTGGACCTAGTTGTGTTTTGCCTGAGATGTAATTAGTCAGATAAACGATAGGCAAGATGGAAGGAATGTGTGACATCTGCATGTATGGTTTGTAACTTCAGTTTTCACATGAAGACATGCAAACCTCTGCCTGGACCAGGGGACTGAAGCACAATTCTACATGGGAAATGGAGGTAATTCTAAATCGTAGAAAATTGCTTTTATTCTTTGGCCATACACCAGTCTCCATCTTATGGAAGATATTTGCCCTGAGATTCTGAGGAGGGTTTGAGCATTTGATCTGTGTTGCCTGGTGTAATTGCACTGGTTATTTGGATATCTTCCTTACTCCTGCTCTGGGCTGCACCGGCAGGGCTGAAAGGAATTTGAATACCACTTCTGACAGCAAAGGGATAATAATCATGTTTTGCAGAGTAAACTCATTAGATATATTCTTCTGTGGGTTTAAACTGTTTTGACGACAAATTTCCCCCCTTTGCTATCAACCAGAGCCCCAGACAACTAAACCTGTTCCTGTTCGCTGAAAACCAGAGCAGCTCTGCAAGGGAAGGGAGGGAACAGGTTAACAACCCTTCTCCCCAAAACCTAGTATAAATAAATATGTGTTATGGTTTTCAAAGCATTTTTTCCTTCTTGAAGTATTTCTTAGAACAATTATGTGAGAAATTCATTATATGTGAGAATTTTGTAATAGCAAAATGACTTAGCTGTTTGCAGACCTTCTTCCCTCTGTAAATGGGAATATGCCATATGACAGTGGGCCAGATATTATTGTTCTAGGCATCACTGATATAGCTGTTTATTCTCTGAGCCTGGAAGAGATCCAGCAGGATTTAGTTTTATGAGGTTTAATGTAAAGGTGTTGTATTTCATGAGATGAAATCATAACACAGTGGGTTTGCAAGAATTCTGAAAGATTATTTTTTCAGAGTGTTGGCAAGCATGAGTCTCCTGTGAATTACGTGTCTAAAAAAGAAATATAGATCTTCTTTCATTGGGTTGAAATGATAACTAATCCTTAATCCTTCCTAGATGGCCTATGTCATTAATGCTGGCTGTGCATTTAGAATGTGTGCAGGTAACAGCTTTAATTCTCTAAAGCTATGCAATGCACAGCTGTGCTATAGCCATAGGGGCTAGCCACATATTTGAAATGCCTGCTGTTATTTTTGGGATATGTCTCTGAATTTTGGATGTTTTTTATTTCTTGATTTTGTGAAGGAGATAAGCATCTGGCATCTCTCACCTATTTATAGTTGTAGAAGGCCTATTAAGGTTATTACCTGTATCTGCAGTATGTCTGTGAATACTTACCTTATGCTTGAGCAGATTTTCCTTTGGCTGTTTTCTTGTAGAGAATGATAACTGTTGAGCAGTTTCTTGAGGTTTCCCCTCAGATCTGCCGTGTGTATTACGTAGATGAATGAGATTGCACTTATTCAGCAGTGTCAATTCCCAGCTACTTTGCTTTACAGCAGTGCTTGTATATGCTCCCTCTTTACCCTGCCTGGTCCTAGGAAAGCAGAAGTGTGGCTCTGTGAAAGAGGTACAGGGCTGGAAAAAAAATTTCTTCTATTTTCAGCTTTGCGTAATTCAGTGAGATTTCAGACAAATTGTTGCAACTCTCTGTTTAAGTTTTGTTTTCTAGCAAAGGGGGTTTTGACATTTTTAGAGTCTGTCCATTAATACTCCAAGGCCCCAGCACTGAGCTCTGAAACTTACCTCATTATTTAGCCCAGCACAAAGGGATGCTCAGCCCTGTCACCAGTCTAAGCAAGGCTAAGGTTTGGCTGTACAAATGTTCACAGATAAAGTAAAACTCCTCAGCTGTGACCTTATAGGGCAATTTGTCTTCTTATGAGAGAGGTTGGCATCTTGCTCCTTGCAGTTGAGTATTTTGAAATATATTATATTAAATATATATTATTTTTAGATTTTTTTAAAATTTATTTCGTAAGGAGAGGACAAATTCTGACTTATTTGGCTCTATTTTTCTGGAACTATTTTAGAAGCATTTGCACTGTAATGCATATTTGAACTTGGGTCACTCACTGGTAGTATCATGCTGTTGGCTTTGCATGTGATGAGAAGAGGTAATATACCAGTTTCTTCCTTGACACTCAGCAGTTACTTTACTCTTTTGTTCATGCTGAAATTGGAGGTGATAGAAATGCATAGCTATGTGTTGATTTTTGGTTAGATTTGCATAAATCAAAAAAGGGCCTGACTTACTGTGATGGCATTAACAAGTACAGCTTTAGACCCATCTGTGGCTACCAAATCAGAACTGTTTTTTAAAAGTTATCCCCTTTTTTAAAGTGGCAGTTCATTATGGGGGATGCTGATCAGTATTTGAAAACATTCCTTTGGAGGGGGGGGATCTTATGCGCTGCAGTATTTATGGGATGGCTGGGAGCTTATGCACAAAATATCTTCCAGTCAGGCATCCATAAAACAAGATGTGCTTTTGAAGGTGTAAGTCTGGATATCCCAAATTGTGAGTTACTATATTTTGATTTCAGCTCAAATGTAGTCATAATTATTTGGTGCCCTTTAGCCTACAGGTGAAATGACTGAAAAAAAGAGGATGGGCTTCACTATATAGAGAGAAGCTTTCTCCTGACTCAGGTTTTATTTTGCTTGTATTTCACTGAAAAAAACACTGCACAAAATACTTCCAGAAATGTTACAAGCCACAGACTAGTATGCAGTAAATAATATTTTTAACTGTGACCCCCTGATCAGGAAGAAGGTGGTGAGGCTTTCAGACAGCTGGAAGAAGACTCCAGGCCCTAGTTCTCATGGCAGGCTTTGGACACCCCAACATCTGCTGAAGCAACAAAACAGCTGAGCACACAAGCAGCACAGGGGGTTTCTGGAGCTCATTCATGGTGTTATCCTGATGCAGGTGGTGGAGCAGGCAATGAGGGGAAATGCTCTGTAGCACTGGCTGGGGAGGCACAGGCCAGGGACAACTTTGGCTGTGGTGACTGTGAGATGATTGGTCTTGAGATGAGGAAGCAAGGCAAATAAGAGCCATAGCCCTAGACTTCAGGAGAGAAAACTTGGGCTTCTTCAGGGTCTTGTTTGGAAAAATCCCATGGGTTATGAACCCAGAGAGATGAAGTGTTTGGGAGATCCGCTAGGTTTTTTCCTAGCGGATCTCATTCTCTGCATTCAAGAACAGTCCATCAACCTGAGCAGGAAAACCAAGCAAAGGCAGCTTGGTTTCCTGCTAAGACACCTGCACTGAAGAACAAGTTGCTTTTAACTACATTCAAACACAATAGGCAGCATGCATGAGGTGAAAACAGGGACAGGTAACTCAAGAGGCACATAGAGATGATGTCCAACCATGCAGGGATGGGGTTAGGATAACCAAAGCCTACCTGGAACTGAATCTGACAAAGGACATGAAAGAAAGGGCTATTACAAGTACATTGGCGGTAAATGGGAGACAAGGGAAAATGTGGCTCTACTTCTGGACAGGGCAGAGGACTTGGTGACAAAGGACACCTCAGAAATGCCTGAGGTTTTCAGTGCCTTCCTCATCCAGGTCTTCTTCTGGGCCAATTCTGTTTAACCTCTTCAGTAATGACCTGGTCACTGATACAGAGTGAACCCTTATCAAGTTTGAAGTAAAATGTATCATCATGTCAGGTGACGCAAAACTCAGGAGTGAGAGAGGCCAGATGGTTGTGCTGTCATTCAAAGAGGCCTTGATAAGCTGGATAAATGGGTCATAACAGTCACATGATGTCCATGAAAGCAAAATGCAAAGTCCTGCACCTGAGGACAAACAACCCAAGGCAGCAGTGCATAATGGGGATTGACAATCTGGAAGGTACCTTGGGACTTGGGGCTCATGGCAGACACCAAGCTGACTGCGGTCCAGCAGTGCTGTGGCAAGGAAGGCTAACAAGTACCCTGGGCTGTTAGGAGAGAGGCGGCCAGCAGGTGAAGGAAGGTGATCCTATCCCTGTACTTAGTACCAGTGAGGCCTGAAGTGTTGTGTCCAGTTTTGGGCTCCTCAACAAAAGCAAAATGTGAATTTATCCTGAGAGAGCCCCCCTGAGAGGGCCACAAAGATGATAAAAGGATCAGAGCATCCCTCCTATGAGGAAGAGCTGAGAGAACTGGGACCATTGAGCCTGGAGAAGGTTTGGGAGTATCTCAGCAACATTTATAAACACCTGAAGGGAGGGTGAAAAGAGAATGGAGTCAAGCTCTTTCTAGTGGTGCTCAGTCACAGAACTGGAAGCAATGGACACAAACTGAAACACAGGAGGTGGTGTCTAAACAAAACATAAAACTTTTTCAGTGTGAGGATGGTCAAGCACTGACAATTTGCTCAGAGAGGTTGTAGAGTTTCTGTCTTTGGAGATATTAAAATCCTGACTGGACGTGGTCCTGGACAACTGACTGTGCCTGTTTGATCAGTGGGTTGGACCAGGTGACATCCAGAGATCTCTTCCAACCTCAAGTGTTCTAAGAGTCAGTAAATTTTCAAAGCCACAAAGAGTGTGGCTGTGTGGGACAGATGGAGCTGGCAATACCTCTGCTGGAGAAACTGGTGCTAAGGAGTCTAGAGCCACCTAGATTCTGGAGCAGTATAATTGACTGTGGGTTTTGAGGTTTTGGAACATCATGAGTACACAGGCTCATATTCTGGGAGCACATAAAACACAGCACTAAGCATCCCTTGGTAAAAATAAAACAATCAAGCTAAAAGCCTGTCTTTCTCATCATAACAACATAACGAAACATGAAATGTTCTTTTCCGTGGAATTCCAATTTTCTAATATTTACTTTGCCAGACTGTAATCAGAAATTGATGCTCCATCAGAGTCTGACTCAAGTGATGTGTGAGCTGTAGTCCAGGAGGAATTCTAAGATCTTAGAATAGAAAAAATAGTGTAAATAATATATTTTATTTAAGACAAAGAGGAATTGCAAATACTTCAAATTATGGCTTATAGGGGAAAGTGAAAAGGTGATTTCTAGAAGGTAGCCAATATCAGAGCCATTATTTGTCTGTACCGGCCATTTAAAACAGAAAATTAGTGTTGTCTCTTGTTAGGTTTTTCAGTTTTCCCTGGTTGGTATGTAAGAAGATAATGAATAACAAAATGACATTAAAATGAAAGATGTTTATTTTTTTGCTAGTGGGCCTGAGAGGATATCATGACTGAGAAAATACTGGGAGGATACGATAGTTTTCAGAAATTAGATTCCTCTCACAAAAATTTTACTTTTAAAGTATGGAAAAATATTGCAGCTTCATGTGCTTTGGGAATGAAATATATAGAGCTTCAAAGGAGATGAAGCCTTCTGATTGTGCTAAATGCAGTCCTTACCCTGACAAATCTTCAGGCCATTTGTTTGTACTCTGTGCTCCAGCCAAATCCCACAGCTCCCTTGGGTAATGGCACCCTTTGGATACAATCTGCCATTCGTTAAGTGCTTTGCTGCAAGGAGCCCTTTTTTATTACACTGAATTGCTCGAGCTTTGCTGAAAATCCCAGGTTTTGTCTGTGTGCATATGTATGGATATACTTGCAGTGATTGCTGTGTTTAACTGTTCCCCTGTGTGAGTGAACATGAAGTGTGTACTGCATTCTGTGTGCTTACACACACGTTTGGGTTCTGTGGGTGAGTGTGTATTTTGGCTGTGTACAGGCATGTGCAAGTGCACACACACGCAGAGGAAAGGTTGGATTCAGAATCTGTTTTTTTTGCTGTTTTACACAACCACAAGGCATGCATTCTCCCATTAAAATGCATCTTCAGAAGTGTTTCTCTTCTATTTTGTTGTGGGGGAGAGGGAAATTTTGTGTACGAGATCTGTTCCTGAGCAGTGCAATTTGCTTTCCTACTAAGTGTCCTACATTCCCTGCTGTAATCCCATGCTGTGGGATTGCACACCATCTCTAGTCTCCCCTGTCTCCCTCTGCCCAAAGAGTGTGGATGTTCTGGCAGCTGCTGTTAGCTGTGGGAGCACTGCTTTGGGTTCTGTCCCCTGTTTAGCTGGCAATCTTCATATAAAAATGTAGTCTCTTGGCTGCTACCCTTCTGTCAAATATTTACACCATTGAGCAGTAGAGAAAAAAAGAATAGGGAGTGGAACTTGAGACACTTTCTCTAGCACTACGTAAGCCCCACCTCTTTCAGAAGTCAGGGTTCCATCTAGGGATTTGAGGTAGGAAGGTCAAAGGGCACGTAGTGTGCTGGTGTAGAAGACATCAGTACTGTATGAAATATAGAAACAATAATGACATTACTGTTTGCTCTTTTTATTTCTTTCCTTTTGTTTTTTTCTTTTAACATTTGTTTGCTTGTCCTAGTAATGAATCAAAGAAAATCAGAAAGTTAAATAAGTGGCATATGTTTTTTCTTCTGTAATTCATCAGTTTTTCCATTGCAAGAATGTCCCAGACTTTTGGAATCCATCTGTTCGCTTACAATAAACCTGAGTTTCAGCCTCCTGTTGTCATAACAATTCTCTCTGCAGGAGCAATAGGAGCTGGAGTGATTGATGAGATCTCAACTTACTATCCTCTTTCAGCCCAGGAAGAACATAGTGCTGGGATAATTGACCCATTGTTTCAGCTCAACATGTAGGCAGTCTAGCAGATAAAAGGCACTTTGCATCTTCCAACAGTGCTTCTCTGGTGGAGCTGTGCTGACTTGAAGCTAGGTTTATATGGGAATTCAAAATCAGGCTGCTTTATTTTAAGTGATGCAAAAGAAGGGGAGAAGTTGCTATAGGCAATCATAACCCCACAAATTTGGAAGTAGATTTGGGTAGTTTCTGTGGAGCAAGGGAGGAATCCCTACTGGACAGGGACCTTTTACCCCAAGGTTTAATACAGAAATCTTTTTGACTGTAGTTGTGCAAGGCAAATGGGAGAAGATATACTCAAGAAAATATTTTATTCTAATAGCAATAGTCACATCAGATAAGAAGTGGCTGAAACATTGTGTTCTGTTTTGACCTGTGTAACAGGAGGTAATGAAGAGGATGGAAGTCTCAAGTCTCAGGTCCCTCTCTTGCTTATTAATTTCTTCTTTTTCTTTTGGGGTTGCTGCCTTTTTCTCCAGCCCTTCAACTTAGCCTTCTTGGCTGTTATATGCAGAGTGTATTAACTAACTCTATTAATACAAAGATGAGCTGTCAAGCCTTCATTAAAAATATCAGCTGCTCTATCCCGGTCATTCCTCCACAAACAACAGCTAATAAATCCCCATCACTGAAAAGGGGCATTAAAATGCTGTGTAGAAGTCTCTGGGAGGTTGGATTTTGATCCCTTAAATTTGCTTGGTGACACAAAGGTCATCATATGGTCTGGAAGGTAACTGTCATGGGAGAGTTTTGGCTCCTGAATTCCCATATGTCATTTGAGGTGGGTGTTTTACCCATCACCAGCTGGCATCACAAAGAGGTAATGGCAAGCAAAGCCTATCTGTAGGATGCCATTTCCCCCAGTATGTTCTCTCATAAGATGCCACTAGCTATTACTCTACCATGCCATAGGGGATCTAAAGTGGATTTTTGATCTAATCTCAAATTCTGTGTTTCATTCCAAGGAGAAGTGGCCCTTCTTGGTATTCAGTTGTACTGAACATCCAAACCAGTGCTAGAGCTTCACAGTAAAGGTATTGTGCCTTTCCAGAACTATTCGGTGTAGATCACGTACCTCTGCAGACATTTTGGTAGAAGCCAAAGGAGTTGCCTGTATTGATTTACTCATGGGGCTTGGAGAGGGCTGTGGGAGTTGGACTGAACCTTTGCTCAGTAATTTCTTGGCTTCTGTAGGGGAATGTATCTGCCTGAAGGGAGAGGGAAAACCAGGGTTTTAAGGAAGATCACAATCTGACTTCTCTTCGATCTGTGAAAATAATACACTTCTTATGCACAGCACCTCTGTCTGTGGGGTTTTCACTTCCTGGGAAGATGTCTGAAGTGTTTTCTTTGTGGTACAGCCTGTGCAAGGCTCTGTTGATGAATTAAGTAATGTTCAAATTCTATGTGAAAAATTGGACAATTATCTCTCTGAGCTAAGGGGAAGGCCAACATGCCCATCTTTGATCAAATGCACATGGTTTCATTTTCCACTCTTCTGCACATGCAAAATTGGGTGTTTTATAAACTGCACTTGTGTGGAGGTTTCTGTATGCACCATGCAAGCTTTTTGATATATGAGACTACTACATGATGTGGTGTGAGCTCTGAACTACTGATAACTTCTGCAATTTTTGATACAGAGACTAAGTGCTATGCTTTTGAAAGCATGGTATAGCTGCACGAGTTTCAGTTTTACTTTCCAAAGTGTGCTAATAGAAGATTCTTCTAAATACTGGAGATTACATCTTTGGCTAGCAGAAATTCTTGAAGCTGATTTCCCTTTGCAAACCACACTCTGGTGATTCAGACTGAAGAATGCTTTAAGCCTTTTGTCTGTAAGTTACGTTTCTTATGTAGGCTTCTGTTTTAATTTACTGCACTTGTAAGCAGGTTTTTCAAACTAGTCACAGTGGTCTCTTATATAAATCACAAGAAATAGTCCACCCTCAGTACCCTTTCCAGTCCTGGCCAATGAGTCAAGGCTTGTCAAAGACCATTTTGGAAATCTTGAATAGATCTGACATTATGTTGAGACAGCTGTTAAATATATTTATCCCCCCCACCAGGTTTCCTTTCCCTCACTACAAACAATGCAATTGTAGTGCTATTTTTAGCTCAACTTTTCGTTTCAGTCATATATGTTTCTATCTTCCATGCACACTTAAGTTAATTTATTCTAACATGAGAAATATTGGAAAAGTTGCTAACCCTCATAAAAAGTTTTTACAGGCTGAACTGGAGGCTCACTGTTGCTCATATACACTCCAGATGCCCAAGCCCACCATTAAAGGATTAAAATCAGATTTCAGGGTGCAGTCTGACTCTTATGTGTATCTTCCCTGAAAACAAATGTCTCTTCAAAACAGAAACTTCAGCAGGGGTACCCAAAATAACCTTTTATCTGAGGGCAGTTTGCTTCAGTGTGCAAGGGAGACTGAAGTCTGTTGATCTTTCTACTTGTTTAATCTACTTGTTTAATAGGATTTTACCTAGCAGGAGAGAATGAGGGTATTGTGGTTCCTGTGATCCCCAGTGATGTGCTGGGGACCAGCACATCACTGATGGTGACTGTTAGTGAGTCAGGAATGGGGCAAATGAGGTGGATAACAGTAGCCCAGCTGTGCTGGTAGTTAAGTGTATGGTATGGTCTGCTTTCAGCTTTTAAGTTAAGGAATAACACCACTAGCTTGGGAAAAAAGTAGAGAATTGTAACTTCTCTATTGTTGTCTTTCCAAAGGGGATTAAATAAGACAATAACTAATAAATAATATAAAGAGCTTATGGGTCTGTCTTCAATCGGAGTTTAAACAAAGAGGTCTGGGCTTTTAAAGTGCCTTCTCAAATGTGCAGCTTTCTGGAAATACTTCTTGCCAGAACATCCCTGGCATCACAACAGAGACGGTACTTCCTCCCTGAGCCGTGGTGGCCGAGCCAGGACAAGTGAGGGAAATGACGGGCTTGTGGTGACAAACTGGTGCCACTGCGCCGTCCCGTCACGGCTGTGTGTGGCCAGCACCGTGTGTGTGCTCAGGGGCAGCACATGTGTGTGGTGTGACCCAGTGCCAGTTCCTGGGACACCTGTGCCCTAAGCTGCTGCAGCCCAGTGCCGCAGGCTGGAGGGCAGGTGTCCCACCCCAGCCGCAGCAGCAGCACCGGGGTGCTGGCTGCTCCCGCGGGGAGGGAAGAAACCGAGAGCGTGTCAGGCACACTTCCAGCAGCTGGTCACTGCTGGAGAGAATCAAAAATTAGAGAATTAACCAAAACTATATATAAAAATTAGGTTTTATGTCTACTCTGGGCATTTAGGGGGGTTCTTTTTTTCCTGTAGACCAGAGAGGGGAGCTCACCTGCTTTTTATTCACTGCCACCCTGCTCTCTGCACCAAAGGGCGTGCTTTCTGTAACCCATTAGGAAGGTGGAAGACTTAGGCGTTATTCATGTTGTGTCTATGGCCTTTGCAATTATAAACTTCCTGAGATCAGAGGGAATAAATCCTTGCCAATTAGAAGGTCTTTTAATGTCAAGTTGTGACTAATAAACATCTGACCTGCAGATGTGGTACTGTAAGCGTACCTGTTGCCTCAAACTTTTCTAGCATTAATTACTCTGGTGATTGCAAGTCATGGTTATGCACCTTAGCTATTTCTGAGGATGAAATAATGCATTTTCTCTTTGTTCCTTGTCCATTTGTACAATGCAGAGCTATCAGCCCAGTTAAAAAAGCAAATTTCCATTTCACCCATAATTTTAAGCTGTGTTTACAACTGCAAAACAATGCTATTTGCATGCTATATGCTTTTGAAGGTGTGTTTTTACAGTCACCATCACCATAATTCAATATCTTAACTAAGGAAAACCTTACCATCTGGTAAAAATGAAAAATAGAGTCCCAGTAATGCACACAAACACAGCTTATACAGAACTCAGGTGGGTTTGGATGCCAGCAGGTATCAAGATCAGGCATCAGTGCTCCTTTGGTAAAGTTAAAACTCATTTTTCCTATGTCTAGAAACAGTTTTGAACATAATTGGAAACTCTGGATCCTAACTCTGAAATCTGAGACTGTCTGGCATCAGCACAGATTTTAATGACTTGAAATGTCTTTGTTCACCCCAGTATCCCAGGGCAAAACACCCCCATATGAGGTGCTTTTTACTCCAAATTCGTATCTTAGTTCCATGGCTGTGGTAATGACAGAAGTAGTTGATTAGTAATGGCCATCCCCTTTCTGTTTCCCCTGGCCTTGTTTATTTCTTAAATAGAGTTTAGAACTTTTTTTTTCTTTTTTGTTTCCCCTTGGCTTTACAGTAGTACTGCATCAAACGTTACCCATCATCTTTTGTCCTAAGCATTTCAAATGCCTTTCATGAAGCCAGAGCCTCCATGCTGTGAAACACTGACCCCACTGTGATTCCATTTGCAATGTGGTTTCATCTCTTATAGTTTCTTGCTCTGTGTTTCCCCACTGCACAGTTCTGTGTGTGTGCGGGGAGGTGAGAGAGGGGACAGGGACCACTGCTTGAAATCTTGTCTTTTCTCACTCCTAGTTTTCTCCTCATCACCCCACTCCAACCTCTTAATTGTAAAATTACCCAAAGCAACCTAGCACAGTATAATGGTGTCTGTGAATGAAACCTCACCTTTTTTAATGGTATTTCTCTTACTATGCTAATGTCTGGGAGGTATTCTGCAGAAAGGCTACCATTTGCTTTAGAATATTTTCTTTGTGTTATTTTGCTCTCTGCCCTGGATCAGCAAGAATATGGTTCAAATATTAATTTTATGGTGTGCCTCTCAAAAGTGGAATATAATGTTCAATTATGCATTCCATCTGCAAGGCACTGGATGCACAATCCTGCATTAAATAAAAAGCCCAATGTGTTTTAAAGAAAAACAGAAAGAAAGGATATGGTGCATAAAAACAATGGAAGAAGAGCCTTCCATTATGCTTGCCTTTGTGTAAAATCAGAGGGAGTTGTGTAAACCAGACAGAAGTCAAATGTCTTAAAAACAGAGCTTGTACATGACTTAGGTTTTGATAGCATGACAATCTTTCTGCAAGATACTAATTTGGAAGTTGAATGATGCCTCAAATAAATATACTGGAGACCTCATGATGCACACATTTCAGACACTCATTCCACACACCCATACTCATATGTGCAGGTGTTCTACTTTGCTGTGTAAGTCCCTTAAAGCTCTGCCTCTGGAAGCATCCTGTCACTGTGGGCTGTGGGAGGAAGAGCTCTAGTGCTTGCAATGGTATTCTCTCCTGCTTGGGGTTTTCCCAAAGCAGGAAAACCTGAACAAGGCTGTGGCTTCTGTCTCTGTTTAGAGATATAAAACTATAATTATCTTGAATCCTTGTCCCCTTACCCAAGATTGGTGATTCAGGGCGATATTTTCTTTGGAGTCAAATGGCTATCTTTGTATCATTCAACACAGTGTAAATCTCCCTGATGATGCTGCCCAAATTCTATGTGTTCTCTCAAGAAGATCTCAATTTTTCTCACAGTGCTTTTTGATGTGGACTGTGAGATCTTGGTGACTTTGGAACTTCCCCCACAGGAGCAGCTGGAACCAGGCTTGGGACTTGCATTTAGCTAATGAGGAGGCCTAGTGAAAGCCCAGTGTTGAACAGCGGGGCTCGGAAGCATGCCTGATTGGGGCAAAGGCAAATGCAGATTATCAGGCTGAAATTCAGCAGCAAAGGATGTCTTCAAAGTGAACCCAAGCATAGAAAGAGATGGTCACTTTTCAGTGAAGATGCTTTGAATGCTACTGAGAATGGGGCACGTTCTGGAGAGGGAGAAACCTGGTGGAGCCTGTTCTCTGTTCTCCCTTGGGATAGTGGCCCAAGTGCTGCTCTGTGTGGGCGCTCAACCATTCTGGTTTACTAGAAGGAGTATTTCAAGTATTCCTCCCCAGAGTGTCTGCTTTTTTCAGGAAAGCACAGTGCTTCTTTCTTTGGCGCTTCCCCAAGTGCTCTTGGCAAAGCTGTCAAATTGTGTCATTGTAACGGGAGGCCTCTTTGCCGCGGTTTGAGCAGCAAGAGCTGGCTGGGAAGTGCGGGGCCGGTCTGAGGAGGACTGGCTGCAGAGAGCTCTCAGCGGAAATCCTTTGACTCTGGAACTTGTTTGCTCTGGCAAACTCCCTATGCCTGTCTGGACATAAAGAGGGTTCAAGACACATGGCTTTTGTTTGGTTTTCCTGGAGGGAAGGCTTTGCTTTTCATTTGGCTGAATTTCTGGGTGGTAGAGAAAGAGAGAGAGAGCGTGCTTCAGGCTGTATTATCTGTGTCTTGTGTGAGGGTGATGCTGATGCTTTTCAGTGACCTTTTTGCTTTCTGAATCAGATATAAGTACCACAGAGGCAGGCTCTTCATGTGACTTTGACAATGAAATAGAGGTTAAAGTATATGAGGTAAGGTTTCTCTAGTTTCTTAGCTGCAGGTGGAGATCAGAAGGATGCTCTCACTCTGTAGCTCCCAGCAGCCTCTAGCCCTTTTTCTGCCAGCTCTGGATCTTCTGTCACAACCTCACATGACCCTGACCTACCTGAAGAGCTCTCAAGAAGTTAGGAAAGGGAATTCGTCAGAAGGTGTGGTGTGCAGAAGACCACAAGAACTCCATGAGGAAGCAGTACCTGAGTGCAAGGAAAATCACTGTAAGAAGACAACACACAGTCTCTAATGTATTTTTTAAAAAGTGGTTGTGGAGAGGAAGGCCTTGACTTTGCCTTCTAGAAAGATTGATTATTTATTTGTGAAATATTATCACATGAGGCAGTGCTTGTAATTGTAGACTTGTTCTGAGAAGATAAGACACAACATTTTGTTAATCCATGGATTCTGGAGAGACTCTAGTTTTTAAAAATGCTTTGAAACCTTGCCATGCATTGAATGAAAAGGCACACAAACTGAAACACAATTTAGCAGCAAGTCTGATCATTTTGTCTCCCCAGATCCAATCTGCCAGATCCTAGATCATTGCAGTATGTGTTAGAGGCCATGTGGCAGGGAAAACTATCAAGCTGAAGAGCATAATAAAGTGATGTTGTGCAGCCCCTACCAGCCAGGGATATTGCTGAAAAACAAATTGTCAAGAAGTGTGTTCTCAGGAGCATCATGTGAAAGGCTGAAGGTTTGCTATTCTGAAAGGCTGCAAATGTACAACTTGTAAACACTGACATGAAACAGGAGTCCTGAAATTTGAGATTTATTTCCCCCAAACCATTTTTAGACTCTGGAAAAGAACTTCAAGAAAGCATCAGCCTTGAGCACTGAACACCTAGAACTGGATTGCTAACCCCCTGAAGGCACAAACTTGGGGATTTTTTCACTGATTTTTTTTTTTTTCACTATGGGCAATGCTCCTCCAAATTCTCAGAAATCAGATATCAGTATGCAGTAACTGCACCTTCCTCCTTGTAATAGCTAGTGTGATTTCTAACAAGTTTCACAAGGTGCTTTAAGCACACTTCTGTTTCCCTGAGTTACACTGTGGTTTTGCCAGAAATTTGTAAGTTAGATCACAGTCCCTGCTGAACCAGTGGGTGCTCCCAGTGTGCTACCACTTCATCAGATAGTACAGGAAAGTAGGAAGAGATTAAATTACACTAGGGAAAGATGTAAAAGTGCACCATGTGTCTGTGAAACCAGTCTAGGGGGAAAAAACCAAACTTCAACAGTGCGAAGGTAAGTAAAGTCTTTAAAAGGGATTGCCCATTGGGAAGCACAATGTCTGTAATAAGTCTTTGAATGTATGTTTAGCACAATGCTTCTTGCAGAAATGAATATGTGGGAACTAGGCCACCATAACTATCTCCCACAAATACATGCCTGGAAAGTGCATTAGCTGTCTCCCTGCCTTTTCTCTTATCATAGTACTTTGCAGGTCAATGTCTCTTGGAAGGGCTGAGATTCCTGGTTTGTGCACATGCAAGCATGGAATGAGCTACAGGTGCTGCAGAGCAGCATCCCCCCTGCTGAGCAGCAGGAGTTGATCTGTTGCTCAAGCCTTATCTCCCAAAGACATTTCTAATTGAGATCTTTACAGGGAGAGGGGGATAACCTGCATCATGCTTCAGTATCCTGGCTCAATTCGAGTTTAAGGAATTCCACTCTGACTTTTTGCAAGGTCATCCTGCAGGGGTATATTCCTTTTCAGGAGTATATTACTTGCTTCAAATGTAAAATTCATGCATTGTGCTAGTGGACCTGCAGTATTTCAGCCTATGGAAGAAAAACTATTTCTGTGCATAAAGTCAACCAGAGCGACCCAAATCTGCAAAGTTAAGTGAGGACTACTCTCTTTCAACAGCAGCATCTTTGCAAAGAATCTTTTACCTAGGAGCCTCACAAAGTTCAGCCAGGGAAGTGCAAATACCTGCACCTGGGGAAAGCCCCAGGGAAGTGGTACATGTTGTGGGCTACCCAGGTGGAAAGCAGCTTGGGGAGTTGCCAGTGTGTGCTTGTGGCACAGACAACGAAATACACCCTGGGCTACATTAGGAGAGGTATTGCCAGCAGGTCAAGGGGATGATCCTTCTCCTCTATTCAATGCTGCTTAGGCCTCACCATGAGTTCTGTGTCCAGCTCTGGGCTCCCTGGTACAAAGAAAGTAATGGATACACCTAAAGAGAGTCCAGCAAAGGATCATGAAGATGATGAAAGGACTGGAACTCTCCTGTGAGAAATAGCTTAAAGAGCTGCTGCCCCTGTTCTGCCTGGAGAAAAAAAGTTTTGAAGAGGATCTCATCAATACTTGAAGGTAAAGTCTGTAGAACACAGACAAACTTTCTCCAGTGGTACCCAGTGACAGGACCAGAGGCAAGGGTCACACACTGAAACACTGGAAGTGCCGTGTGAACATAAAAAGAAACTCTTCTATTGTGAGAATGAATAAGCACTGGCAGAGTTTTCCCAAAGGGGCTGTGAAATCTCCATCCTCAGAGGTATATTCAAAACATACTGGACATGGCCATGGGCAACCAGCTCTAGGTGGCCCTATTTGAGCAGTGGGGTTGCACAAGGTAACCTCCAGAGGTCTCTTCCCACAGCAATCATTCTGTGATCTAGGACAGTTCCTACTTTAAAAAAAAGTACTACTACTTTCCTGAAGTGCTTTGAAACAAAGCCGTGTGAAGAATAAAGACCCATCTAGGAGAGCAATTTGACATCACATCTTTTTTTGTCCCTGTTTTGACTCCCTAACTGAGATTTGCCAGATACGCTGTTCAGTCTTGACTTTATGATCTTCGGTAGCACCAGAACCAGAAAGCAGATGCCAAATAAATAATTGTGGAGTTTGGCTGGCTTTTCCCTGGTACTCAGCATGAGGGAGGTTGTAATGCTCTCTTCAGTCTTTGATAGAAAATCGTGAGTGTTGCAGTCTGTTCTCTTTGCATTCATCTCATATGCCTGAGTTCTGAGTGTGCCTGGTGTCTGATTCAGTAGCCAAATTTTTAATTCATACTGTACAAAGCAGACAGGTGTGTTTGGTCTGTGGTGGTCTTTTAACTGTCAGGAGCCCACCTGGACTGTGAGTAGGTCCTGATTGTTGTCTATATTGACAGTCTGATCTTGAGAGTTATCTTAGAGGATTCGCTAGGATGTTCTAGACAGAGATAATGCATCTTGTGATCTGCAGGGTACAAATAAGGAGGCAGTCAAACCCCAACCTACTGCTTTAAGAAAAGAGGTCTCTTCCAGCCTCCTCGGGTAGGGGCGAAGGGAGTTTTAGACTCTACAATCTGCATACCAGCTAAGCAAGGAAAATAGCTTCCTTCCTTCGTAACTTGGACACAGTAAAGGCAAATGCATTCTGGTGACATGATTTTTCCCTGAAGCAAAATGCTTTCAGAGCTTCGTGGGCCATATGGAGCTATGCACATGCAGTTTTCCATGAATATTGCATTAATCCATATTCCAAGTTATGAATTGCAATCAATCCATTCTTGTGCTAACCAAGCTACAGCTGCTCCCAGCTGAAAAGTCTTTTGAACTCTGCCAGACGAAATATTCCAAGTCTCGTTCCAAGGTGCAGTAATTGTCATTGTGGTTCTCAGGCTTTCATACATATTTAATTTAGAGAACATATAGAAATGTGCATTCTGCATATACTGAAGCTGGTGCCAGTGCTTACAGTGATGTTGTCTGAAAACTAACAAAAGACCAAAATTGCTTCAATACTGGTAGTATGCTGATTTCAACTTTAGTATAATTAAGCTGTATTGGTAGTAAATAATTAAAAATCCAATGTGAATGTACTGCATGGTACTTTAAAGGAAAGCATCTGCTGCAAAGTTTCAGGCTGTATCTGGACTTCCTCTGTATTTGTGGTATTCAGAGCTAGGAGACAGCTTTGCCCTCTTGCAAACACAGGAGCCATTTTTGAATGGACATATGTGGTGACATGATAACTGGGATCCAAGTTTTCTGGTGGTTCCCATGTCATCCAGTTCTGCTTTGGCTTGTTTGCAAGGAAAGAACATCACTTCAGATGTGTAGACTCTGGTGATTTCACAGGGGATTTAAAACACCTGTTTTTATTTAGAGGTCTAGGGTTCTTAAATTATTATTTTAATATCTTAATATTAGTGAATTATATTTAAACTCTCTAAATTAATAAAAATAAACATTTTGATGATGTTATATGGGAATTCTGTTCCATTCCACTGAATGTGGACAATATCGTGCTATTTGAACTGAATCCTCTTTCATATAGATGGGGACTGCAGGATTTATTCATTTTATGAGCTCAGGACTCTGATGTGCTGAGTACCAGATCTTTCACTTTTTAGGCCACTTCTTCAAATTGCTTGAATGTTGATTGTTTAACTTTAGTGAAAAAGAAATTCTTAGTACCTTATGATTAGTTTTTGGTGGAGGTTTGAAAAATATTGAGCCTGATCATGTTTTGCCAGTAACTTATTTCTCAGTTAGTGGAACTGTAAAGCAGTTTTATTCATTTTAGTATAACACAAGGGGTTAAAAATGAGCAATTTGGGGATTTTGTAGGGATTCAAAACTCAGTATTCACTCTCCTCTTCCTCGCTGCCTTTACATTTCTATGTATGTAGAATATTTGGTATATGTACATAGATATATATATATAAAATCAACTGGATTTCATAAAAAAATTGCAAAGTGGAAATGGCCCAATCATACCTTTCCAGAGTAGTTTTTCTGTAAGTTGCCATTCCCCACTGAAAACCAAGGACAAATGCCAGGCAGCTCCCTTAGTCATGCTGTAATCCAGCTCCTGCTCATATGGAAAGGAGGTGGGGAATGGGGGTGGCAGTGGGACAAAGGTGCCAGCACTTGCATCAGGCAGAGGCTCATGTCCTGAATTTCTGGTGGGTTTGAAGGTGCCTTGAATTTCAGATTATTCTGAAACTCTTAGAAGCATCTGAGGACTGTCCTGACGGTCAGATCTGAAAGGCTTATTCAGCCAAATTCCTGAGGAATCCTGAGGAAAAGATAATTAGCTACTATCATTCCTACCCCATTTCTGCTCCTCACATTCCTTTTGGAGACTCACAGGAAGGACAGTCCATTTGATATGAAATGCTGAGACAACAGGCATTTTATGTTTTATCATAAAATGGCATTTCTAACCATGTATTTGTGATTAAGCCATTGTTTTTATTAGTCACAAGGGGTAATTGCATCCAGAAGTTCCCAAAGAAAAAGCTATACTCGGGAAACAATATTTCACTGATGTTTCAATTATATAAGTAATTTTCTAGCATACATAAGCAATAAACCTCCCTAAAGGGCCTATTAAATAGGAAGAAGGAAAATGGAGGTGGGGTAGTTGCCAGACATTAGTGTGTCTAGTACTTCTGTGTCAGTTCATGCCCTCACTCTTTTTGTCTTTTAGGCAATGTCAAGCAGTTGGCAAAATCCCACGTCACAGGTCTGTCACAGCAGATATGCGCAAGAAGGCTTTTTTTCTGGAGAAAGGAGACTACTGGGGCTTGGGTCTCTAAGTAATGAGTGCCTGATTCCCTCCCTGTCCAAGTCTATTTCTGAATCTCCTTAAAATGGAATCAAGGATTTTCTGTCTTTCAATTAACTTTGCTCAGTAATTGGGAGAATGCATGATGGTATACAGGATACCAATAGAAGATGGGAGTGCTTCTCCTAGGGCAGAGTCTGGGATGATGGACAGCAGACAAGGTTCACCCTCCCATAACTGAGGCACCAATGCTCCTACAGACTCAACCCATTTTGAAATACTATCTGAGGAAGCAAACAGGAGTCAAGAAGTGCCTTAATCACTTGTCAGGAGTACCAAGCACTGGTTTACTGTTTTAATTCTTCTCTTAGCTGCGCTGCCATACAAGCCAAAGCCCTAGCATAAATTTCCATTATCCTTTCATAAGACTGTTTTTATTAGTGATGGCTTATTTCACACAGTGACCTGTTTTATGATGTTCTGGCAAAGCAAACAATCCATTAAGAAGATTTTCTGATACAGCTGTGGTGAAAAAAAATATGCTACTAAACATTTCCTAATCACAGTGAGGCAGAAAAAATGGTCCTGCTTTCCCCATTCCCTGTGAAACGCAGCTCAACTTGTGGTGCTTTCTGCTGTGTTATTTGTGCCTGCAGAACCCTCCTCTCTTCCACAGGTTCAGAGAGTCCCTGCAGGAGCAGAGGGTCTCCTCTGCAAAGGTCAGCAATAAGAGTTTCTAAGGGGTCTGTTCAATAGCAAGGAAGTATTCCATGGGTTAGTCTCTACTGTGTCTCATGATGGGGCAGGAAATGATTAGTGGTGGCACAGGGGATGCCATTGCTGGATATTTGTGGTGGGTTATGCCAAGAGGTACACCTGTGTGCCTTAATACAGAGGCAGGATGAGATGCTTGAGCTGCCAAGGATGCTGGAAACAGCACAGCTTGATGAATATGGCATGGCTGATGTTGCCCTCTTTCTCCCTGGAGAGGTGGTGAGGGTTTGCTTCAGAATCTAAGCCAGGCAGCATGCTCTCTTTACATACTTGGTGAGGGGTTGCTCACAGCTGTATTTTCCTTTATCAAGGTCACAGCTGTATTTTCCTTTTTTCGTCTTCTTTTATTTTAATTTTTAAAAAATTACTATTTTTTAAAAAACTTTCCCACTAGCAAGATTATGATCTGCCTGCCAGATTGCTTCACTCCAACTCATCATCACAGCCAAGGGCAGTCTCTCCCCCTGCCCCTCCTAAAGACCTCTGCCACTGGCTGCCACCTTGAAGCACTGGTGAGCAAAGCCTGTATCAACACAGTCTGTATGGACTTCCTCAGGTACTGCTTGTCCTGGGGCTGAGCTCGTGCTTTGTTTTTTGGAGGGACAGGGCAGCACACTTGAGCTTGTGCATGCAGAAGGTCTCTTCTGCCCAACAGGTCAAACATGCTCTTCTCCAAGCTATGTTCACCACTCCTCTCTCCCCCTTATTTTTCTATGTTGTTTTTCCTCCTTATGCCTGTATTTGAGTTGTAAAAATCTGCTAGAAATCAAACTCTGTCCACTCCTGATTTAAATACAGGCACGTTCTGATTAACTTCTAGCTCTGCTTACATTTCCCCTTCAGTTTCTCTCGAATTAGCCCCTAATTATCTCAGTTGTAATCACCCAGTGTGATAAAGTTAAAGTAATAACGACTCTTTTTGATAGTACAATGTTTTCCCTCAAAGTTTGATAGTACAATGTTTTCATTCTCAATGAATGTTGTAGTTAATAAAGACAGAATGCCAAGCTGCTTATGGGAAACAGATTTTTACAGATCCTAAACAAATGCCCTGCATAGTTCATGTACAGATAATAAAAGAACAAAGTAACCATTCTAAGAAAAATTTATATCTTGATAAGAAAAACCCTATCTATATATTTATGTTCCAAAACACTGCTTTTAAAGGTCCAGAACCTAATGTCATTGCTTGAGGCCAGAGTCGGGGACTCAAGATGCCTGCTCAGGTTTCTGCACCTCTGTGGCTCTCGGAGCTGGACTGCAGCTCAGGCCATGAAGATATGCACTGCTGAGGGAACAGTTTAGCTTCTTTCATGCCGTGTCCCATATGATATCCAGACATGATGTTTTTCTCTGGGACTCTCAGTCTAGGAGGTGTTTTTAAGCATGCCCATTGTACTGCATGTTCACAGGAGCATTTTGCTTCCAGAAAGGAAACCAGTGTGCCTCAAAACTGAACTAAGCTGTAGCCACAGGGGAAGGTGTGTGCTGGGACACAGCATGGGGAGTGTGACTTGGAGCACCCTTCTTCTGAAGCTGTGTCATGTCACATAAAATAAATCCCATTGCAAGTGGATGGATTTACACGTGTGTGTGACTCAGTACTGAGTGTCTAGGGCATTCAGCTGGGAAAACATGATGCATGTGGGGGGACAGTTCAGGGTTGCAGTCCATGCATGAAGAGTGGCTTTTGCACTTTGTGGTAAGCCAGACATTTGTTAGGACAGCTAGATAGAACTCAGAGACTTGTCTCCAGGTTTCTTTCTTTTTCCTGACCACAGTCATCATAGAGGGTGTTTGTGCCTCCTTTCTCATTCTCAAAGAGCCTTTAACTCACTTTTTAAAGGTTTTCAAGCATAATTTTTTATTTTGTTGGTTGCTTTTACCTATTCTGTTGTAAATTCATATCAGGTGCGGGAGCCATGCTGCTGCTTTCACCCGGGATTTACTTGGATAACACTGGCCAGTTGAATCATTGAAAAGAGGCTTGGGACATTGAGCAATCAAATGACAGCTGGTATGTGAACTCTCTTCTTGGCTCAGCCAGGTTCTTTCTGCACCTGAGCCGCTTCATCCCCTCTAGACTTTCCATAGTCCTATGCAAAAAGGGGCTTGTGGGGGTGTGTGTGTGCAGTTTATATTAATATTTGTCAAGTGTTGCGTGATCTACAGCAGTGTGTCCTCTTCCTATAATAACACCAGCACTTTATTGGAAGTCTTTGGACAAATGTATTGTTAGAATTGACTACTGTGATTAGAACCTGGGGTTTCACAGAAGCTTTGGGAAAGGCACGTGCTGTGTATTTGTCATCATATCTTTGCCCTCTCTGAATGCAGGGAGCTGTGAAGGCTTGCGCAAAAGGGCTGCCATAGGTGTCATTTTCTTAGAAGCAGAAAATCCTTGATAAATCTTTAAAAGAGCAAGCAGGAATGGAAACTGTGTTTAATGGTTTCCGTCTTGGTGGTGTAAATAATGGACAAAGCAAAATGAGGAAAAGAGGCCTTGACTTTGAGGTTTATACTATGTAATTACTAATCTAATTAACATTCATAGCTGTTTTGGTAGTTTCCTCTTCAGCAGCCCCTTAATTATTTAAACCAGTGGGCACATTTGTATATTGCTTGGTATCCTCAGCTTTATGAATAACTATGGGAGATCTTATCAGTGGTTAGAACGGATGTGCTAATAAGCACTTTCAAACCCAGAAGAATGGGTGCTTCTGGTATCTTTTATTCTAACAAAAGAAGAACCAAACCTTTCCAGTTCATCATCTAGGCAGAAAAATGGCCAGCCTAATTAGAGAAAGATTTCTCAAGAGCAGGGAAAGCATTTCTCACTTTTTTTGGCAAGCTGCAATATCAAACTTGTGAATTTTATGTAAAACACTCAGGAAAGAAACAGCCGTTATGAGAAATGTGCTATTAGTTCTTAATTAACATAACTAATAAGGTCCTCAGTTCAGTGTGAAAAAAACCTAGTAAAGTGCGGCAGTGTGTAGCATTGTATTACTCAGTCTCTTTCTTCACTTGAGCAAACTTCTGCATGGCAAAGCATCAATTGATTACAGGATCTGTTTATAAATCCTGAGTGCAGCTCAGGGTTTGACTGGTGCCACCACTGCTCATTCTTACTTGTCTCTAACTTTCTGCAGCTTGAAATTCTCCATGAAATGAAGGATGGTATCTGTTTCAGAGAGGCTTTTCTGGTCTAAAGTAAAGTGACCCAACTCCTACTGCATCTTGAAGTTCTTACCTGGCTGTGTGGACAACCCAGGAAAGAGCTAAAAGACTCACAGGATCAGTCTTTTAGGTAAATAACATTATAGGCAAGAGGAGGATATGAGGTTTGTGAATTTCCGTAGGTTATTCCTTATGAAAAATTTGGTACAAGCTCCACTGATCCCTGATGGAAGCATCCAGTGTACTGTCAAAGAGGAGCCTGGCCGCTAGGTACAGTTGTCTACATGACTGTGCCCTGGCACATGTGCAGTGAATATGGGCTTCACATTTGAGTCCCACCAAACGTGGGATCAGTCAAGAACCTGGTGGAGTCAGTGGGACCCTCACTGCTGACTCCAGTGGATGGAGCTTGGTGTCAACCTAGGGAGCAGGAGCACCTTCCACAGCACCTCTTCCATGCCATGTTCTCCCTTGTGCTGCCTCTGGCACTTGCTAGGTCACTCTGTTAGCTGATTTAGCTTACTAGACTAGCCCCAAAGTAGGAAAAAGTAAAAAAAAAAGGAAATTTGAACTCTTGTGCTGGTGTTGGTTTTTGCCTTCTAGTGAGTCATGGTGGTGGAAGGAACAGGCACTGGAGGGAGGGAGCATGGGGAAGCCTGGGACTGGGCAAGGCTGAGGCTGGGGCAGCCTCAGCAGGAAAATTTGGAGAGGGGAAGAACAGCAGCCCTGACTTGGTCACTGAGCTTCTAGACTGTCTGGGCTGCCTGTGAAACCACAACCAAATTCCTCATGTCAATGTCTTTATTTTGATTATTGTTTGAAGGAATCTCCTTGTATCCACTTTCCAATCAAAACATCATGTACTCCCTAAAATCTGAGCTTGAATCTGAACATGCTGCACTACAGGGACTGAAGTCCACCCATCATATAACACAGATGAGTGCCTTTGGGAAACAAATACTTAGTCAAAGTTACACTCAATTTGTTTTTTAAGTTTTCATTTTTCCATTTAAGTAACTCTTTCATTGCTATGAGAAACATTAAGAGTTTTCTTGTATTTTTCTTTTTGGGTCTTTTAAAATGGAATGTACCTGGTTATTAATGTCCCAGTGGAGGATATTTTCACTTATTTGCCCTGTACTCATAGCTTTAGTCCAAGATTACCTGTGAAGGATTTTGGTGTTTGCATGCAGAAAATTGTGCATTGTTGGTTTGACTATTTGAGCACTTCCATGGTAGTATTTTTTTCTCACTGTACTGTTGTAATTATATATTAAGTTAGCTGAAGGCAGAAATTATTTTTCTTCCTTTTTTTTTGTCAGCCTGCAGTTAATTCAACATTGACTTATAAAAACAAAGTCAATGGAATTACAGTTTCAACTACATTGTAACTCCTTTTTTACACAGTCACGGAAAGAAAGTAAAACCAAGTTGCAAAATGTATGCAGTTTCAAAAGACCAATTTCAATATGAGAAAAATGAAGAAAAGATACCTATCCTCAGAAAAAGATACACTAGGTATGCTAGCAAGTACTTCATTTCTAAACAGGCGCTGTCTGTGGTCAAAAAGACTGAAGAGTCATTTTTCTGCTCAGATTTCCTCCTATGAACATTTAACCAAGGTGAGAAAGTCACTGCTGCAAATTACCTCTGACACTCACACAGTATTTTTCCCTGTGGGATACTCTTTCTGTTTGAGTGGAGTTTTTTAATGAATGAATCACCATCTCAAATAATAGTCAACTCCCCATATTACCAGATGAGCTTTTTGAAGTTTGGTGAGAAATATGTTTTCATTCCTGCATGAGTTTCTTCCAGAGCAAAACAAGACTTGTGGGAAAAGCTGGGCTTTTCCAACACTTCACCTCCTGAAAATGTCAGCGATAATTTGTTTTGAAATGGTTATTGGAACATATTCAAAGCACATTATCAAAATATTTTGTCTAAAAACCCCCAACCATAACTACTTTTGATAAAAGACTGTTTCAAAGCATGACTCGACAAATATACTAACCTCAAACTTCAGAAAACAGCAAAAAATTTAACATTCCAGATTTTCCCCCCAATAAAGATTTTGTTTTTAAATAATACTTGCCACCTCTAATAGTCTACTCAATGAGACAAACAAAGGGTTATCTCTGGAAAGAGGTTCATCTCAGCTGTTTCTCTGGATTTACTTGTTGTTTCTTGGTACCATCTGGTTTTGAGGGCAGCTTTGCTCACGTCTGCTCTTTTTGGATTTGCAGCTCTCCCAGCAAGCTCTTCCATCCAGCTCTGTCTCTGTGTCTGCTCCTACCAGGCATGTATGTGTCAGGTTCCTCATCTTTTGGCAAGCCAAAGAGAAATCATCCAGAGTAATTTAATCCACTGCTAGGTGTCTTTGCACAAGAGTTTGTCAAGTTCCTATGACAAATTACTCTGGAAGCACAGCATGCTTGCCTTTCACCTTTTTTACATTTTCCCCTTGACAAGCACCAAGAAGAATTCAGTAGCAGTGTAGCTGAGCATTTCTTACAAGTTAAAAAAATAGAACTTAGTATTCAGTCCCATCCTCCTGCTGGCTGCACAGCCACATGCAGGTAAATATTGCTGCATCCTTTCAGAGACATGTGTGCCTATGCAGTGTTATGTAACAGAGAGGGTTAATGTATGCTGGAAAGCTGTGAGAAAAGTAAGATGGAACTTTTATGTCAGGATAGGACAATGGGTTTTTTTTTTTTTTTTGTTAAGAAAAGGTATGCTAAGAAAAGGTATGCTTTCTTTTGTTAAGAAAAGGTATCTAAAGATATGCTTAAGCCCTTCCAAGGTATCACACAGGTCACTGTTACATCATTGATGATTTACATTTTCTGCTCTGTATAATTTTCTATTCCTGGCTTAGAAAAGCAAGTTAAAGCTAGATAAATGCTGGATGTGCTCAAACAGTGCATTTAGCTTCTAATAGCTTAATAACCGCTTTCTTCTCTCTCATTTGTCATTGTTGCGTCTGTTAACAAGAAACTGCTCAGCAGAATCACAGAAGAGCTGCCTCAAGTTTTACTACCAGATTTGTGAGAAGGAATAGGGTAGGACAGTGAGGAATAATTTTCTGAAGTGAGGAATAAATAGAGTCTTTTAAATTTAATTTCTATCTGTCATCATCCTAATTAGCTATGGGTCTATTTGATGTCTCAGTTCAGAGAGTGAGCATAGTGCTGTTTTCTGTCACAGTGATTAATGTCTTTTTTGTTAATAACCCAGTAGCACGTACAGAGTCATGTGTTAAATCTATAGAGTATGCTGTCCCAGAACAATTACATGACATATACCCAGTTACATAACTGGTGATGTCCTGTGTTTGGATTGCTGAAAGAGTAGACTGATGACAGGGTGGGTGTCTGCTGAACCAAAAATTTCAAGCGACTAGATAGAAGCCATAGCCCTGTGAATATACATTGAATTTAATAATAGTTTTTTACCTTCTTGTCGCTACTCATTTTGGATTGTTTTCCTTGTCACAGGAACCAGCTTCTCTGCACCTTCCACAGGACAGCAGAAATGGAGGGACAATAAAATCACAGCTAAGTGCATTGTTCATCATGTAATATCTCTTATCTTTTCCTGGATCTGGTAAGAGAAATGGGGTATATCCCACAGAATTCAAAATGTGTTTTTGCTCATATTACATGAACAATGGTTATGAAAGGCAGATATTAAAACAAATCACTAAATTCATATTAATTATAGTGGGATTTTGACCAACCCTAAGCGGAAGCCTATGGCTTTGAGGAATTGATATCTACATTTTTATTTCACATTTAAACAATTCTGAGACTCCTGACATTCATTTCTTATATTGCAGCAACCATTCTCAGATGTATTTTCACATGCTATGCAAGCGAGAAGGTGGCTGGAAGTTTCAGAAGCAGATGAAAAAGAACATTATCCACTTTCTTCCTAGAACAGTTACTTCTTCAGCTGCTCTTGTCTTGAAGAAACATTCAAATTTGCATATTTTGTTTCTGTGATGGAGAGCAATCATACTTAATGTGGCAACTGGCACTAAAATATTAATTTATTAATATTAATAAATATTCATATTTAAGCAATGTTATTTTTTTCTTATTCATCACATAATTAGGAGCGAGTTAAATACTTAATTGAAAACTTGCAAGATGCAATAGATAATTCTCTGACCAACAGTAAAATTCACAACAACAACTTTCACCTGACCAGACCTGTATTGTCTAGGTTTCATTTCGAGAAATGTAGCACTCTGAAGCAACTGGAAAGTGATGCCAAATATTAGTCCTGGTAAGCAGTACTGAAGATTTATCATTTAGGGGGCATCACTAACACATGCTTCTCTTTTGACTTGACTTAAAAGTTACAGTAGTTTAGGGTTTTTGTGAGATTATGACATCCTCACATTGAATATCATCCCATGCTGTGGTAGTGAAAGTCAATGTTAATGTATTTGTGTGATTAGAGTTAGGGAATTAATAGTATGTAAGATTTACTTTCCACACAAATACCTGGAACACTAAGTTGTTTAAACATTTCTATGTATAGTTGGCATGCATAGCCTCTGTTTTGAGAAACTAGGGAGGAATTGGTTAGTCAAGATCCCACGATCTCTGTAGGAAAGTCAAATACAGATTGTGATTCAGCTGAGTCCTTAGTGCATTAACCCCTGCAGAGCACTGTTTCTCGTGGATTTAAGGATACATGTGAACCGTGTGTTTTTCCTCACTCAAGGATAGTTGTTGAACTTTCTGTGCATGGCTGAAGATGATGTACATAAAAGGGTTTGCACTGATAGCAAACATCTGTACTGGTTTTATTCTCATATAAAGGGTGCAGGCACAGGTTTCTGTGTTACTGCTATGTGTTAATACACTGTTTGCCAGTAATTCTTCCTCAAAAAACCTGCAGTCTGACTTTTGCACAACATTTCTTAGGCTTTGGCACGCATGGTTTCACAAAACTATGTCTCAGTGACAGGAATGAGATTTTGATCTGCTTCTGGCAATGGACCTACTGGAGCAGCACTCTTTTAGGAGAAGAATTATGTTTGTTGTTGTTATGTTACTTTTTCCCCTCAGTGAACCATAGGCATGCTAATTGTAAGGTATGTATCACTGGTTAAAGGAGAAGATAAGTCCTGCTGGGTGTCTTTTTTATTTCCTTGTTTGGAAGAAGGAGTGCTGTGTAGCGCTGTGGATGATTTTGCTGATACATGCTCCAGTGTATAGTAGGTACTCAGAAAGGTTCATTAGAGCTGAAATAAGCTCCTCAAGGTGATTGATATGAGCTTGAAGATCCTGTCCTATCTGCTGCTGCGTTTCCAGATTGGATACACAGGATTTTTTTTTAAGACCCATAGCATTTGATCTGTCTTTGCAGATTATTTTGAAAAACCCCATACCCTAAACTCTTAACACTGCAAGCTACTTGCTTCTTATTTTTATTTTGATCTTTGGTGTGTTCAGTCTTAACAACTTAGTCTCACTGTCATCTTTCACAGATCTGTGGAAAAAAACATTATATTTTTTGGTACAGCCTATAATGAATCAAAAGAACTAATGTGGTTTACTTTTGCCTATTATTTTACCTGTTTAATTAAATAATTAATCATGATTGAAAATTCAGCATAGACACTCAGAAATTTTTGTTCTCTCTGAAATAATTGAGAAAATTCGTTAATTGCCATCTCACCCAATGGAACTTCATCAACTAGTCTTTTTTGAATATAACATGAATGCTGTAGGTTAGGAAACCTATTTGATGCGTACTACAGCAGCAGTTAGTTTCAGAAGGAGGAAATACATAGTTCAAGAAGCTTTTCACGTTTGATGTCTAAGAAAGGAAGTAGCCACCATGAATTGTGGGCAGTGCTGACTAACTCCAAAATAAAAAATTTTCAAATGTAAGGGTTTAAGAGATAATCTGTTTTTCCGTGAATTTAGTAAATTAATATATAAATTTTGTATGCTGAATTTTTATGCCAAAGTCACCTGAAAAGTCTTGGCCTCAGACCAGTAAGGCAAAATGGAAAGAAAAAGAGAGTTGGTTGGATTTCCCTGTGAGCCAGAGGTTGATCTCTCAGTTTAAGGACAAAGCAGGTTTAATTTCTGTTGTTGCTCCTTCCTTGCAACACAAACTCTTTCCTGGACATGAACATTCTTTCCTCTCTCTGCTTGGTGCTGTGGCTAATAACTATTTATGGAATGAACCCAACAGGCTGAGTCTTCTGCTTGACCAATGGTGGTCTTAAAATGCAAGATAGATTAAGAAGCTGATGATATCATTGCTTTTGTGCTGGTGAGTGCAGCTAGCCTTGTACTTTAATAGCTTGCTGGGGAACAGTTCAAAAATTATTTTTGCTGATCTCTGGGTGCCATTATGAACTTACTTAACTTCTATTCTCATTTCCAGACCATTTAGTTTTAAGTCTCTCATGTGGCATTTGTTAATCAGGATATCTAGAATCAGAAGCAAATGAAAGTTAGAATATTGAGAACGGAGTACAAAAAAATCTGTGGTTTTTCTGTTCGTACATTTTCATTTTTATTACAGCAGTGAAATGCTTAATAATACTTTCAGCTGGTGTAATATATCTTGAGATGGTAGACCCCATTTGGAAAACCTCAATGACAATAGAAGGATATGCAGTTTTATGACTAGGTAGCACACTGGAATATCACCTGCATGCTAAGTGCAGCTAAAATAACCTAACTAATGAGATAATATGAGATAACATATGGGAGTAAATAAAAAGGTGTTGGATGGGTGAAGAAATGCCATAAGTTAAGTCCATATATAGTTCAAAAACATTGCAGTTCTGACTCAGGCTCATGAAATTATGGAAAGTGAGAGTTAAGGCTGCCTCTGTACTTAATATGCCTTGGTGCCTTTCCAGCAAATATTTTATTATGTGAGCTGTCCCAGTGATTTTGGAATGTGAGAAGCATTGTGGTTGTCTCTGAGGGTTTGACAGTGAATTTTTCCCATAAATCTACAAGCAAGGACAAAAGTCCCTAGAATGGAGAGAAAGTTCTCCAGTTCCGTTTTGTGTCTGTTGTAGACAAATAACCTGTCTGTGCAGCTTGCCCCCTCATATTAAGGCATGACTGAAATTGTTTATTTACAAATTTGGACTATGGTTATAATTTAGACAGAAGATCTTAATTTATTTCCCCAGAAAATGTTTTAGTCATTGAGAAAGTTTCTTCCACCCCTTAGCACAGGCTGTTGGGCAAACCTGCAGTCAAAGGTCTCTTCTTTTTGTCTTCAAATGAAGGCTTTCTCCTTAAATTTTTTAAATGCAGGGGTGAGCTCAATGTAGGCTGGTACCCCATTACTGAGCTATTCTGACATGATGCCATGAAAATCATTGTTTCCTTCTTCTATGAGACAAAAGCAACAATCAAAGCTTTAAGAACTGACATAAAATAAAATGGCCGGTCTACTCTTCAGATGGTGATGCTAACAGAGGATGAGGCTTTTACTCTCAGCTCTTACATGCTCCTCCTTCAGTATCTGAACATCTTGCACACCGTAATGAACTGGTTTTATAGCTGTCTCTTTTAGAAATGGGAATGTGAAAGTGGGAAAATGTGTTGCGGAGCTGGAAGCTGATTCCTCTTCCTGCAAGTACCTCACCCAGTGCAATTCTCTTAGGGTGTCTCTTCCCATAGCTCCACCTCTTCTGCATGCAGCCATTAGGTTACTGATTCGTACTGCATTTCCATTAGTTTGCCATTTTGTTCCTGCGTGCTTAGGATGTCAATTTTTCTCATTAACATCAACAGGAATAAAAATAACCCCCCAATTTCTTTAGTTGAATTGAGAGTAAGAGGTACAAATCAGTCTCCCTGGCATCATGGGCTGCTCTTTAGGTATATCTCTTCAGTTTAGCTGTTAACTGTACTCTGAAAATAAATGCTTTTGTTTTCAGTTTTCTTTTTCTTAGGTTGAAACAAAATACCTTTATACTTACCACTAATATCTCCCAAGACTTAGGGGAAATTAGCAAGGTTATAAAATCTACAGTGTGTGTGGTTTGCTGTTGCAGCTGCACATTAAAGGAAAAGTAATATACTCAATTGTTCTCCTTAGAAAAGCATCTATAAATTAGCAGTCTTTGAAAAGTTCCTGATGCCCAGCACAATTTCTATATGTTATAGTGAGAATGTGGGCATTCCATTTTTGTCACTTCAACCAATTTAAGCATTCTTTCCAGGATCTGAGTGGTCTCTGCTCCAACCTTTTTTTTTGGTAACATTTTCTGAACTTGTCTCTGTTCTCTAAGGGTTGGAGAAATGGGGTGCCTGAGAGGTGCAGAGTCCCCCCAGTGACTCAGTGCCTTTGCAGGGGTTGATTAGGCCAGCTGTCCATACTAAGAAAGAGGAAGAGAAACTTAAGGCAAGTGAGAAGATTTGTGTTAACTCTGTTGCCAAGGAGTTTTTCTTAAATTCTCACCTTCCATAATATCTGAGTAAAAATAATATTGAATCTATTAAATCTTGAAGTTTCTTACTTCATCAACACTAGGATGAAGCAGTTTACAGTTTCCAGAAATGCACGAGCGAGGCAGAGATATTAGAGTTGTTCTTGTCCTTCCATGCCCTGTCCCCTGTGTTTCTTAATCTGCATGTGCAAATTAAACTGAAATCAAACTCTTAATTTATCACCATGTTGTGGTGACAGCAGGCAGGATCAGATAACTTTAAAAACACGTAGCACCACATTAACATCAGAAACAGATTCTTCCCCAGAGAGGAGAGAAGATTTTCAAGAATGCAGAAAGATGCCACAGGGCTGTAATCCCTCTCACTGCACAGAAAACAAGTGATTGTTGTTGAAACACTTGGAGGGGAGGTGAGTCCAATAATCTGCAGAACATATGTAGGATAAGGCTTTTCCACTGGAGATGAGAACTTGAAATAAACAACATTAGAAGAAGAAAAAAAAAAACATGGCAAAAGAAAAAAGAGAGGAAAGATGTTGTATGGTTATAAGTCAGTGTGACCGCCCAGAGAAGTGAACTGCTCCAAGGACCATCCCTTTGGATGTCTTTGCTATAGAGGGCTGTAGACTCTACCCACGTCCCCATGCTCTCTGTGCTTGCCATGGTATGCTTTTGCAGGGGTTTGAGCAGCCTCCTTGTCCCTTCATGGGGTACTAGCAGGTATCCCAGGATCTGTGAGGGCCATTTGTGAAGACAGCCTGTGGTTCAGTTTTAGGAAAGCTCTTAAACACGTGCTTAAGGGATTTGCCGATTTGGATGCTGCGCTCTCCGCTGGCTCCCTCCACGTCCTCTGGCTCACTGACTGCTTGGCTCTGCAAGCGCTTTAGGATACTCCTGCCATTGAAAGCTGGACCCCCTCTTCTCTGCAGCATTAGAAGTGGAGCAGGCATGCTAGCCTTGCCTCAGCAGGTATGTCTTTTCTCTCTTAATTTGTGGTGGGAGATGAGCTCGCTGGCCCCATGATCATCCCAGCAGGTAAGAGCGTGCTGTGGCGTGTGGGGCCACAGTGGATCATCCTGTCCTGCTGACAGTCCCATAGAGCATGGTCCCCAACCTTCTGCCTGCCATGTGCCTGCCAGTGGCACTGCTCTCTGTGAGGTGATGACCCATCCCATGGGCTCTACTCCAGTGCCGTCACTCGCTGCTCAGAGCAACCTCACCTTGCAGAGCGTCCCCTACAGGGCTGTGCCTTCTCACGGTGGCAGTGAGGAAAGGCATGGGAAAAGGCTTCACTTAAATGGTTGTGCTATAGAAACATTTCTGCTTAAACTTGCCGCATGGGGAGCAGGTGGGGGAGCAGGGGTTGCCTTTCCCATGAAGAAAGGCAGGAATGAGATTTCAAAGCCTTTACAAATATGGCAGTTTTGAATGAAGGCCTTAGACATCACTTTTAAATGCTGAAATTCCCAAACTTTGAGAGCACCAAAGTGATTTAAAACCCCACATCTGAAGGCATTGGCAGGAGTAATTTTCAGAGCTCCTAAGTCACTGTTCTTTTAAATTAAGTTTTACTGCCTTAGGATCTTTTCAATATGTTACCTTTGTTTCTATATTAAACTTCAGATTACAAAATCTACTTAATTGTTTGTATTCCTACAGAGACTGGGTAAATTTGGTTTATTTTTTTTTACTCCTGATTTGCTTCATGCAGGAGATCCCAACTGAGAGAAGCTGGAGATCCCCATTTGATATGTTTTGTCCAGTCCCTGCCTGCAGCAGTGATGCTCTGCAGGGAAATGCAAACTTGTCAAGGTTTGCTTACCTCAGCCCAGCATGTGGTTCACCTCACTGAGAGAAGCACAAGCCTGACACACTTTGGAGATTGACCAGGAGAGATGTATTGCCTGGCAGAAGCAGGACACGTGTCCGTCCTGCACTGCTTGTGATCTGCGTGCCAGGGCCCCCTCAGGCTCCTTTGCCAAGACAGGTGCTGGTGTTCTTTGTACAGCCGCTGCTCCTTCCTTCATGGGAACAGGGCAACAGCAGAGCCTGTGGCCATGCCAAAGCCTCTTTGTAGACACTTGCACCAACAAGTCAAGGTGCAATCATATTTTCTCCAAAGGGATTGGGATACACACAGACTTGTGCATCCATGGCTGAACTGTTCATTCACTGCATCCAGACTTCCCCTGGGAGAACCTGATATTAGGTATTTGGAGAATCTGTGCCCACAAGCTAGCACTGTGGCCAAAATGCCTATAAAAGTGGTGTTTCAGGCCCTCAATAAAAAAGTTGATAAAGAAGTAGTGGGATTGTTTTGTTTGGAGGTTTTCTAATAGGGTTGAGGAACTTTGTAAGGGGCAGAGTTGGGACTTCTGTTAAATCAAGCCTCAGATTTGGATTCTCTATCAAATAGTGCTGGGGCACAGCAGAGAATACAGGGTTAAGGGCTGCAGCTGGGCACTGTTGCCCTGCACAGTGCTGCATTGGAAAAGGAGGGGGGCAGAGAGAAAGCTATGCCTGAAACTATTCTTCAGACCAACATTTCTGCTAATTCACCTGCAAGGAGCAAACCACTTCAAGGGCTTCATTGAAGAAAGAAATATTTTTCCCTTAAGAAGCTTTAAAAGAAAGGGCTCTCTTGACAGAAAAGAAATCCTGGTGATTCAGCTGAGCAGAGTGCCGTGTACTCGGCAAAAAAAAAGGATGAAATGAAAGTGTTAGCAAAGCCTTGATTATTGGTGACAGAGGAGCATTAGCCAAGTTATAATGGATTGTCAAACTAGGCTCATGTTTGCTTAGCCTCCCAAGTTCTTTGCATTGAGTCAACTTCTAGCCATCTGGGATGGGAGGTGGGGGGAAGTAGGTTTTTGTTTGAAAAAAAAAGTGAAAATCAGTTGAATTTATGTTTCTATTCTAACGGAAGAAGTGTTTAAAAGGAAAACATACCTTTCAGAATGAAGCATTTGTTTTTGTTCTCCACAAGTGCTTATTTGAATTAATGTTTGTTAAAGGGCTTGTAGTTAGTAAATCATGGAGGTTTCCCTTGGTAACATAAAAATAGGTGTCAATGGAAAATTTGTAGCAAGAAAATAAAACTGCCTTTTACCCACTTGGACTTCACTTGACTTGGTGAGATATTTCTAAACCTGGTTTGACTTAGAAGTACATTTTTTTAAGAAAAAAAGCACCCTTAAGACAGAAATTTTCCAGGAAGGCACACAGAAGTTGCAGCAACAACACCATGAATCATGTGTCCACCCAAGGACACAGCCATTCCCAAGTAGTGGTGCTTGCTGAGGAGGGAAACAAAACACTTGAGTATGAAAGCAATAACAGCTTGGGAAACAAAGACAGATTTTTCTGTAGCACATATAATTTAATTTTCCAACCTTGTCCTTCTGTATATTAATTCAGTCACTTATATTTAGGACCCCTTGGCTTTGATAGGCACAGCCACAGTGACCTCGTCATTGTATTTGTGTGTGAAAATAACTGTGCCCAGCTTTATGCCACACTGAAACCTGTGCTGGTCAAAAGCCCGGGGGAGCAAACAGACAGAAAACAGCCAGCTTGAGATGGCTTTGGGTCAGGACCTTGTGCTGATGAAAAAATAAATGATACTTCTGAATACAAAGTTTTTGTCCTGCATCACTCCCTAAGGGAGCTGGGAACAGTTATTTTCACCCACGGACGGAAGTGCACAGGTAAGAGGAGGCAGGCACAGCCACTGGAATGAAGATTTGACTTTAGCCCTCCAGTCTCAACCAAGGCATTTTGAGAGCCAGAGGTTACCATGGATGAATCTACAGCACATCTGATAGAAATATTCCATTGAAGGTGCAGCTGCTGCTATCTTCAGAGAATTCTATGCCTGTTGGTTTCAGCCAGATAACCACCTGGTGGGAGGGGTTAATCCCAATGGATTTCCTTGAGAGTCGCTATGCTACTGTATCTGTCTAGTTTTGAACAGAAATTCCAGTTGGTGACAGAGTCACAGCATTTTGTTTTGGTGTTTTATATGTGGGCAGATTTAGTAACTTTCAAAATTCAGTACATAATAATCAGTTTCTGGGTCACTAAAGAGACTTGGCAAACTTTTGGTGTACTTTGTAATGTGTTTTTTCTGTTTTAAGTCAAACCAGAGCGAGAGCCTTGACTTTGACTGTTCTGATTTATTTCATCTGCTCTTAAAAGATATCTTTTGTTTTGTTGCACATGGGAAAAAGAAGACCCTGGTGGAACATTGCACTCATAAAACAACAATAAAAAAGAGAAGAAACAATTATGAAACAGGAATATTTGAAGACACATTATGTCAGTCATTTAATTTGTATTCAAATTAAACTATTTTTAAAGTACTATAGTCTTTTGAATTCTGATACACTACTAAAAAAGGTTTATTCAGCAAGGGTTAACTTTCTCTTGTGCACAAGGATCTAATTCATTTAAATCCCAGTTGAGTTTTTAGCACACAAATGAAGTGTTATGTGGTTATGCTGGAGCACTTGGCATTGGGTGGATTTTTCCCATCGTAATGTTGACTTACCAGACACGTGCAAAGCCTGTCCTGTGCCTGGCTGTGGCTGTGGCTGTGCAGCGGCAGGCAGCGCTGTGAGCAGCCCCGCTGTGGATGGAGCAGTGCAGCTCTGTGTGCAGTGACCCTCCTGCCGCTGGGGAGGACAGTGCATTTTGCTGGGTAGATGTCCTGACCCAAGGCACTCTGCATTTTCTGAACTCCAATTAGGAGTTTACAGGTCTTTCAGACCTGGGAAGACTAAGAAAATTCTTGTGAAATAAGTAAAACTGAGCATCTTTGCATGCTGTAGGAAGGGTCTTTGGTGCATGCAGATTTGCTTTTGATAGCTGGAGGGACTTTATGCTGAGAAGTATTTTACAGTGATGACACTCAAGGCCAGGATTGTAGTTCTAATGTAAGATCACAGAGATTTGGGGTAATACCAAGCCTAGGCCTGTTTTGTGACACACATTTGCAGTAAGATGAAGATGAAAAGTTGGTGTTTGCATGTGGCATGTTGAGCCCTACCCCTGTATATGACATAATAACAGAAACTTAAACAATTCTGTAATTACAAGGGTGTATTTTGGTTTCTTGTTGTGAAAATACACATTATTCTAAACTAATCCCATTGAGTGAGAAGGGAGGAGACAGTAATTCTTCATATACCAATGCTGGGCTGTTTTTCATTTACCAAGCCTTCTTTTTATTCTTTTGACAAGGCAAAAGTCTTTGTATTGTTGAAAATATAAATTGCACCTCAGAAAAGGCTTTTTTTACAATGCCAAACTAGCATAAAAGATGCTTGGTGTAGAGATGGCCAGACTTATTGCTTGTCTTTCCTTGGCCTTTTCTCATCAAGACAAACCAGCTTGTTCTGAAACTTTATCAGTATGTGTACTGGAGTTATAATTTGGTTTGGATCAAATTTTCTTTTTTTTGAAGGAAGTGTTAATGTTTCCAAAAGAGAATGACTTTCTTAGGGTGTTGAAGCAGCATGGCACTTGTCTTCTATTATGTTCATTATAAATGTGCAACCAGGTATTTACAGTGTCTGTGCTTAGCAAATATCTCTTGATTGGGAATTTTTTGCCTGCATGGTTGTGCTACAGGCATAGGAAGTCTTTTTGGATGTTGTGTTTAAAAAAAGCATTGTAGTTTGTGAAATCAATAGAAGTCTTTCTTCTATCTGAAAGTTAAATAATTAAGACAAGGTGGTGTTAGGTCATAGGTTGGACTTGACAATCTCAAAGGTCTTTTCCAGCCTAGTTGATTATGTGATTCTGTGAAGATTAAAATATAGTTTTTCGTGAGAGTTTTGATCTCATGTTCATTGCATATTCATTTGAATACTCAATAAACTGAATTTAGCCTGAAAACCTATCCAGAAGTATGATGGGGATTTAATTCTCAGTGGTAACGTTGCATGCAGGAATAATGTGGAAAGGAAATGAAGGGAGTAAGTAAAAAGTAAACGAAGGGAGTAAAAATTACATCTGTTTTTGACCAGACAGTTCTGTGTTTACAGCTAGTCACTCGTCATACTTGTATTTTCAAATGTTTTGTTTTCAGTGTTAACCTGAAAGAATATGAATCATGCAGAGGGCAAAGATCGAGGTAATTTTTCTGAATATTTTACTCTGGGATTCACAGACCACTTACCCTCAGCAGTACGAAAATCTTCTCCTTGCCTTTAGGCTGTTGTGTTGTGAAAGGTTGCGGTATAATTTGTGTATCCTACGTCCTGATTTCTCCATGGAATAATCCAAAAAGTCCTTGAAAATTTAGAATACTCCCTTTTAATTGTCACGGTACTTTGGAGTCACTGTCTGCTTAATAAATCTCTATTCCTCCCCTCTTACTGATAAATTACCAGTGTTTGACATAGAAGTACACCTTAACTGGTTTTGATTTCAGTATTAGGTTATGGAAAAAGTGGTGTTATACTTTGGATCTAGAGTAAAAAAAAAAGCCCAAAAAAGGAATAGAAAATGCTTTGACTTTGGTCATTATCAATGTTACATGGCAATATTCACCGGTTTCAAGATTTTGCTGTATAGGGGAAATGAAGCCTCTGCTAAATGGGAAAATGTTCCTGAATTATGAAAGATGAAAACCTGTTAGAAAAATGAATGGCAGCAAGCAGCCTGACATTAAATTTTTGATGGTGAAGAGGGTGCATGTAGTTTTTCTTCTCTAAAAGCTACCTGCAAACTGATGTGCTATTTTAGACACTAAAAGCTTCTCTAAGCATGGCTTGTTTGTCACAGAAATATTCTTATTTTCATTTCAAGCTGCATTCTCTTCTGAAACAGACTTATATGTAGATTAACCTCTTTCGCTATGGGTACTTATGCCCAGATCCATCAGTAACTTCAGTGCTCAGCATCTCTACACCTGACTTGTAAGCTCCTAGCACAGGAAACAGAAAAGAGAAATCCAGCTTAGAGACGTAAGTTCCATATTCAGTGAATAAACAGAAATCCGTATATGAGAATGGGATAGGTTATTGCAAAATGTTGTCCATAAATGTCAGTAATGAGAATTGCTAAGAATACAAAGAAATAACATAAATAAAAACCATGTAGCAGATGGAAAACAGAGATGTTCTATTGCATCTCCAGAAGGCTTAGATTTTGGAACAAACTTTGTTGGGAAGTAGTCAAATTGCTGACACTGCGGTCTTTCAAGAAGATTTTAGACAAAATCTAGAAGGGACAGTCTGGGCACAGACTGGAGCTTGATTCAAAAAAAAAAGGCAGCACACATTCCATGGGATGAAATCACAGAAATATCATGCTGGAAAAGATTTCAAAAGATTAACTTATTTGGTCCTGCTATGGACATACCGACAACATGGTTGCAGTAACAATTAGCTCTAGCTATTTTGTGAACATGCTGATAAGTGAAATCCATGAGCAATTCAAAATCATTGTGATGTTTTTGAAACTAAATGTTGATTTTTTTTTTTTTTCTTCTGAGCTAAAAGACTGCTACACCATGAATTAGTGGTAAACCCCTTGCTGTAATGTGCCTAGTGACTTTTGGTGTCTCTAAAATGGGGAGGAGAACACTGTCTTAATGAATTATTATGTAAACAATAAATATTAACATACATTACAAAAATTACCAAACTTATGTCTGCAAATGGTATAATTGCAGGCTAGACTGTCCTCAGCTAGTTGTTATGTACAGAATGTCCTGTTGCATCCCTTTTAAAAGCAGTGTATTTCTTTTTCAGCTGTATGCTTCAGATGAGTTCCACATGTACTCCAGATTTAACAAATTTATCATTGGTATCTTATTATCACTTGAAATTGCTTCACAGTTAGGTCAGATCCAGAATTCTCATTTGTTTTTCATAGCATGGATCATATTTTAAAACCAAGTGTCTTATGTATCACTCCTCTTCCCGTTCTCAGTTGTGAAACACCCTTGTGGTATGGATAGTTATTACATCCATGGAAAAGTGAAGTTAAGAAAGTGTTTCATGCAACTTCAACTTCATAACAGTTTAGCAGCTGGGACGGGGGAGAGCCAGCACTGTGTGACTGGCCAGTTCTTCACTGCAGGCCATTTCTGAGAAGATCTGACAATCTTGTTTTACTAACTTGTCTGTCTGAGTACGTTATTGGTTGTTTCTAAGGATTCTGCCTTCCTTGAGTCCTCTATCCCTTTCCATCTCTCTTATCCTCTCTGCTGACAAGGCCAAAGCTAGAAAGCAGTGTGAAAGGCATCACCCTCCAAGTCACAGGTTACTGACACTATGTGTGAGTTCAGGGGCAAGAGGAGAGAGGCTACAGGCCAGTACAGCCTTTTCTTCCAGGAAACTGGAAGGAGATCTGGTCAAGTATCTGTGCTATGCTTTTTGAAAAAGGATTTAATTTTCAGCCTAACACCTACGTCTAAGGAAACTGGTTGTTTTTTCTGGAAATTACCATTACAGAGCTAGGGCTGTACCTCTGCCTGTACTGGGTCCTGCCTGCACCCCAAGAGAGTTGTTGGTGAGGGAAGATGGGGTACATCACAGAAGTCTTCAGGGCATTCTTCCTCTGAGAGACTTCAGGCTGGCTACAGCTGTGTTGTGCAGCCCCAGGGGATTTTCAGGGGTGTGTAGGGACCTCCATCTTCCTTTCCATACAGTTTATTGTAGTGGGTTTTCCACTCTTTTGAAGATGACTAACAACATGGGAGACTCCCTCCATGCCCACTTAGAGCCATTTTCTGGCTCTGCTCAATAAACGTGCTGGCCAGGATGAATACATTTTAATAAGCCAATTTAACCTGTGGGGTTTGTATGTTCCTTTAATGTTTCTCTCCCTTTTTCTTCATGAAGAGGTGCTGCCTGCTCATTGTTTGTAATTAGACAGACTCTTTGAGAATGGCTTGAGGGACTAAACTGACTGAGTTTATTTTGTTTGGTCATTAGGATTGTACAGAACACAATGTAAATGTGAACATTACCAATCCAAAATGATGTTCTGTTGAAGTGATTACAACAACAACTGGAATTGAGTAAGCTCTACCAGATATATTACTGCATTTTTATTTGTACACACTTATTTATAATACAGCCATTGTCACAGATAGGTTGCAGGACTGGGTGGATGACTGGTCTGGGCTCTGTTGCCTGCCTTGTTGAAAACCTCAGAAGCCCAGGAGCATTCCTGCATGGCTTGTACCAGGGCATCCCAAGGCAAAGATGTGCTGCCAGCTCTACTTCAGGGTGTAGCACCTGGGAGCACCACCATGCTCCTGTCAGGTGAGGCATCTCTCATAGGAATACAGTTGACAAGCTTGCAGTTCAACTGAAATATAAAACATTATGGACTCTGGCTAAAAATACACCATTTTGACCAATATGATACAGAGGTTGTATTGGGATGTCTTGCTCCGTCAATCTTTCATAAAATCCCTATAGCAGTTAAAAGTAAGGGTTCTCTTGGAAGTGTGATGTGTGGGGAAAAAAGCATTCTGCATTTCTGCTGTTCTTTAATATGGATATTATGAGAGGAGATGCCATTGTCAGGTAGAATGTTCTTAGAAGGCCAAACCCACTGTGAAAATCTGTTTCAGTACTTATGTGGAAGCATGAATTTAGTTGCTCAGTGGTTACTCACCAGTTCTGAAAGAAACAAATTATTTCCAGGTTCAAATTTGACAAAACAATGTGAGCTCTGTGACACATTGGACCTCAGTTTTATGGCAAGAACCTCCAGTTTCTTTGGCAGTTCAAAGCAGAACTCTACAACACACTGAAAGTTTTGTGGCAGCTTCATAAACATTCCCAAACTCTGCAATATATTGAGCAGTGAGCGATTTGATTATACATATTAAGTGGATTGAAATTGCTCCTTGTATATAGATTAAATGAGGCTTGATCTGGGGTTTTGGCATGGTGAAGATGGAAGGAGCTTGAGACAGAGAAAGGAAGATCTTCTGTGTACATTGAAGCCAGAGGACTTGGAAGAGGAGTTTTGTGGATTTAATGAATATAAACTCCTCCTATTTTTTCTATATTTGCTGTGAGTACTAGTTTTGGTGCATGATGGGTGGGAAGGAAGTGTAAGGTGTGTTCTGGCTGAGCTGGAAAATGACAGAGTGCTCTGCAGAAACAGAGTTGGGCCCAGGCATGCCAGATCCAGACAGGGCTGTTCTACTTGAAGGGACCTCTTTTGGGATGTTGCAGCACACAAGGTAAGATAGTCATTGAAACAGTTTCTGGGCAGTATTTGCTAACATAGATAACTCAAAATGACAAGAATGTTGAAAACTGAAATCCGTGTTGAAATGGTTTTCTTCTCTCTTTTGGACCAAGTGGATTTTTTTGATGATAACTGGCATATTAGCTGGTGCAATTCCAGAGCAAAGAACTTCCAAGTTTGATTATTTCTAAGTATTGGGACCTTTCTATCATGTAACTCAGTGCCATCAATGGCTTATCTGAACCTTTTGTTGAGGTCTGTAACTGGATACAAGACCATTTTCTAACTGAATATATTTCACCTGATTAGAAGCAGGGTCCCAAAAAGTCTCCTCTTCTCCACAGTCAGTTAAGGAGGGGATGAAGATAAAACTAGTCCAAGTATTATATCAAACTAAAGAATACTTTTCTTTTTTTTGATAATGAGACTAGATTTTGTAAGGCAGACTATGGGAACAAAGGTAGTCAGGAGTAACTGTGGAAGTGCAAATAAGTATGTCTGCAATTGAAGAGTAGTTGGATAATGTCCATCTCATAATAGTCCAAGATATGGAAGAGGAAATTGCAAGTCTGGTAGAAAGGATTTTTCATAACCTGTGAACTCCAGCACTTTATGGTTGGGGGATAATGCCTGTAGCACCCTCTGTTACAGACAGGGAAAAATAATCTGGTGAGCTCATTAGTGTGTCATCACAGTTGTGTGAAGAGATTTGAAGTAATAGAGAACAAAGAAAGGCAAGTGGTGAATGTAAAAATTAAAAGCAACAGGAGTTTTTTCAAAGGTGAGTTGTACCAGGTGAGATGATATTGCTCTTTTACAAGGTAATTCCTCTGCAAAGGAAGTGAGGTGTAGAGATTCAATATAGTAGGGCTTCAGTGCCACTGAGCTGTGTAGGAGTCTGAAAGAACCTGAGGGAGATGGGAATTTGTAGGCAGACTCTCAAGTGATAGGGAACAGTTTTAAGAAGAGGCCACAGAGTTGCCACCTGAAAGGGCGAGGGTTGAGCTGGAACCACTGTGTTCTTCCTGTAGCATCTGGAAAGTGTTCCTGGTTAATTGGAATACTTAATTGTGCCATTGATAGCTTTGTCACCACAACTCACAGAGTGCTAAAGCACAGGCTGAGGATACCAGCTGGGCAGCACTGTTGCCTGCTGAAAAAAGGTTTGAAATAATATCCTGGCAAAACCAGATGGATCTTCTGGATGGCGTTTGAGCAGCTGGACAAAATTCAGCAAGGCAAAGGGCAAGGTAAAGGACGTTAACACCTCAGTGCACATTCCTTTGATGAGACATCCTAACGTAACCCCTATGCTGATTAACACTTGCTTGCTTTTTAAACAGTCTTTAATTAGGTGATCCTAAATTACTGTTTCTCATAGCATGTCAACTGAGTTTCATGTAAAGTCAGCTGGAGTTACTCCAACAGTTAGAGGTGGATCAGACAATTTGTTCTGAGGGACACTTGCTTTTTCTTCTGCAGATGTTAAAGTTATGGATTGTATGAAGGGCAATGCAGAAAGATAATAGTTAATGCATATAAACACTGTTCATTATCTACAGCAAGAACAGGACTTTCTGTCTCTGATGGCGGCACTGCTTAAGCCAAAATATCCATTTTGGGAAAAGCAATAACAAGGAATTTAAAAAAATATTTATGAAATTTTGGAAAAAGTAAAATCTGTGTTTGGGAATGTTTTGATTGGCAAAAAAGTTTTGGTTGTTCTACTTCTTCCTAAAAAAACAGATTTTTAAAAAAATTAAAATTTCTAGATGTTTGGAGGGTTGCTTAAAAAGCACTGGTAAAAATATTTCAATATTAAAAAATACAATAATGTTATCTATATGCATACATGCTGGATTTATATTGTCTAGTTAGTAGGTTTTAAAGTTAAATAGAATGATGATAAAATAATTGATATTATCATATCTCTATTCTCAGCTCTAGCACAGGAGGTTTTTAGAGGCAGTTTGTTAAGACCTACTTTGCAGTGACTATGACAAGGTAGTGTTGGGCTGGGGAATCACTTAGAGAAAGTTTTTGAACTTGGGTCAATCTAATTAACTTGCAGTTCCAAATTAATGTGTCAGCCTATGTGGCATATGTTTCAGAGACCCCAGTCAGCCAGTTTATACTAGCTTTGGGAGCAGACATACAAATTAAAAAGAAAAAAAGCAGATTTTGGTGCTGACCATCAGGCATCTGATTTTGAGAAAAAAATAATACTTTTAATCAGTCTTGCTTTAGTTTCTTCTTAATGTGAGATCCCAAGTTGCAAACCGAGATTATCTTGACTTTTTCCTTTGCTGTTTTCAGGGAAAAATTCTTGCTGGCTTCCATTCAGCAGAGCTTTGGGCTGAGAATAGAATGATTAAGCCTCGGTCAGAACCTCTCTTGCTTCTTTGTGACTTCCAGAACTCCATTCTAAGTCACTCAGATGCACCTCCAGCACCAGGAATTAATCATCTCCTGACAGAGGGAGAGTGAAAAGTCATTAGTTTTATAGGAGCTTTTCCCTCTTGAAATTCCATTGCTGTTTGACTCTTTGTGAGAGATGTTGAAACTGAGGATAAATTCAGTTTCAGCATTTTCATGCTATTTGCAGTCACTGCCAGGAAAGTGCTCAAGTCTTATGCAATAATGGCCTGGACTCCTTTCAGCGTTTGCTGTGGTCGTCATGGCACTGTAATGATCTCAGCTCCATACATCCCGAGTGCTGGATGCAATCTGCTTGGGGAGGCTTCTCTGCACAGGGCTGAAACTTCAGAAGCAGTCAGAGAAGCAGAATCACAGAAACCCCTGAGCTGGAAGGGACCCATTTGGAGCATCAAGTCCAGCTCCTGGCCTTGCACAAAATCATCCCCAAGAGTCACACCATGTGTCTGAGTGTTGTCCAAACACTCCATGAACTCTGGCAGGATTGGAGTGTGACCACTCCCCTGTGGAGCCTGTTCCAGTGCCCTGCCACCGTGTGGCTGTGAAACCTTTTCCTAATACCCAACCTCCCCTGACATGGCTTCATGCCGTGCCCACAGGCCCAGTCCGTGTGTTGTATTTGCAGGAACCTCCTGTGTGGCACTGGCCCAGATGGATGGAGTGGCTCTATGTGCAGCACAGGTACAGCACAGGTACAGCACAGGTACAGCACAGGTACAGCAGTGTTCCACCCCTGGGCTGCCCTCCTGGCTCTGTGGCAGCCTCGCCCAGCAAACAGGATAACAGTGCTGCAGGCTGTGAGCCCCAGTGCAGGAGCCCACAAAAGCTTGCTCATGGGCCTTCACGTAGCACAACCTTCCCACCCAGGGTCCTGGGGCTCCTCTTGATCCTTTAGCACAAGTGGGCTTTTTGTACCCTCACAGCTCCTGGGAGATGCAGATGGCAAGAAGCAGGCTCTTTCATGTGCCCCACTCTATTGTTTACAGCACCTGACTGGTTTTATTTTAATGTAGACAGACACACAGTGTGATTCAAAATTCACCTTTGGCTCTCGAGGTTTCACAGAAGGCTGCCTTGTGTAATAATTTTCAAGAAGTTGCAGTGGTTTCCCCATTCCCCTCATACAGCGGTGTTACTGACTTCTGGTTCCAGAAAGAGATGGTGTTGGCTAATGGCTGGAACATTGTAGTCTTGTCACCTTGTTTATAACACCTCTCTCTTTCTATCCATATGACTACAGCAGGGGGGCTAAGCTATTTCTTTATCATTTTTACTATCTGTGAAAGAAGGTTAAAAAACCACCAACTTTGTGGGATGTTGTAAAGCTTTAATGGCTCAAAAGTACTTCAAAATGATCAGGTAAACAATGGCAAATAAATGCTCAGACAGTTGTTAGAATTCTCTAATTCTCCTCTGATGCATGATGTCTGGCTACTTTGAAGTGTCCCTTCTGTGTTTGTTTAGGGTTTTTAGTAGCTAAATTGCCTTATCATGGAGAAACAGGAATAGTTTGTGCAAACACAAAAAGCCCTGAAAATGGAAAGAAACAGTACTTGTATAAGACAGGAAAAGAATGACACAGTATTTAGTTTTTGGAAGAGAGCATTTGATAGGGAAAGTAGATAAATTTAAAGGTCAGTCTTGGTTACAAAATAATATTCAGATTACTTAATATAATACCAATTTTTCTGTTATTTCATTCCTACGAGGCAAAGTGCTTGCAGTTATTCAGGCAGCAGACTCTTCCCTTAAGAAATTCAAGCAATCAAAAGCATATTTGCCTCTCCCTCATTGAAGGCATATTTCCACAAACTCTCACCTCTTTCTCCAACTTCAGGGTTACTATATGGAGAATATAATGAGAAGGAAACTTGATATATTCTTTGTCTTCAAACTTGTAGAATTGTGATACCCAAAGGAATCAGTACTGTGTGATTTATGACTCCTCTATTTTGTTATGAAGAAATGTTAGACATCTTTAATATGTTAAATATCATGTTATCCAAGTTTGGCTGCTGATTGCAACATGCTTGCCTTTTATTCCCTAGAAGAATTTGCCGAATACCTTTCTGTAACTTTCCACATTGCTATCAGCTTTGCAGTACTGTGCCTTATTTGTGTATTTGGAAGCTTTTCCAGTTGTCTGGGTAATTGTACCATCTGAGGAATATTACCCTGCTTTGTAGCATGCAGATTCTTCTGAATTGTTTCCTGTGTTAATAAAGCCTTTTATTTTTCTATTAAAAAATCTCCAAACCTGATTTAAACTAAATGCATAGTATGTTCTTCTCTTCTCAGAGGGGTCCCACACAGCCCTTGAGTGCACTTCCATTAACACCAAGAAAAATTCCTTTTCTGCTTGAAAGGGAGTAAGTGATAAAGTGCTAAAGTGCTGTTGGGGTGTTGGTGATAGTATCAAGCTGTACAGCGTTTTTAACAGATAATACTGAAATATGAGGCAAACCTAACAAAAAAAAAAAAAAAAACAAAAAACAAACAAAAAAAAAAAACAAAAAAAAAAAAAAAGGAAAATGAAAAAAGAGAGAGAAAAGACTCAAAATAATATAAACTGAAATGTTGTGTAAACCAATGACAGGACAGCAAGTCAGGAATCAAACAGGTCTGTGCTCTGTTCTGCCATTTGCCTGGAAATCATGTTCCAAGTCAACAGTTTAGCCAGGATGCAAAACAGCTTTTTTCTTAGGAGACAGAGAAGCTGTAAGTACTGCAACTGGTTGACTGTGAGAATGTTGCTTGGTTGTCTCAAGGTGCAAAGTTTTTAAGCATTATTGTTACATTATCTCTAATTTAAAATACAAAGCTGACTGGTAAAAAGAACATTTGCTGCTTGGTCATGTCACTTCCTTTCAATTTATTTTCAGTTGGTATTTGGTTGTTCAAGCAAAAATTAATATTTTTTTAGATGTTTAGGATGAAAAAAATCCCAAAATATTCACCAGGACAGTACTTTACTGCTGAATCATAACTTTGCTCTTCCAGGAGGGTTCGTGGTAAGAAACAGATGTATTACTGCAGGGAGATGGCAGTGGGAAGCCTTTCCCCTTTCCTTCATCCCATGGAAACACATTTCTGTATGCATGGTAGGTGTCACTTTCTGCAAGAAGGAAAGAAGTCACCTGAACAGAGAGCTGAGCTGAAGCCTGGCCTCAAAGCATATGGGTTTTGTGCAACCTCTCAGCCTGAGCCCTGGAGGAAATGTGTAAGCTTGAGCCTTCACAGCTGATTTCTTCAGATTCTTCCACAAATGCAAGTTCTACTGGTCAGAAATTGGAGGTAAAAAGTCTGCTTCATTTTGCTTAGTCTGAATAAGTGATCCCTTGCTTTTCAAGAGCACAGTGACTTGTCATCCCAGTATGGTAAAACATGCTGTTTACATCTAATGGATGTAAAAAAACTGTAGTGACCTAAAAGCCCAGAAGGTGAAAAGCCCTGTGAAAATGAAAAGATGAAAACAACAGAATATTGCAGATCTCCTTTGTCTAGTTGAGAAAAACTCTTTAGGAGCCAGAAGGTGCTGCAGTAGTACTGAAGGCTAAAATTTCAAGAACAGAAGTTTTACAAATTTACAGAAACTTTGAGCATGTGCTTTTGTCTCATTGGAATAGCTGTTGGTATATTGGTATATGTGTTGAACAGGGATCGGATTATACATGTTCTTTAAATTAAGTACATGCTTAACTGCCTAGTTAGATCAGGGTCTTAGTGGCCTGGCTATGATGAGAAGTACCTCAGATCCAAGGGTGTGCAAACATGCTGGAGAATTGTATTAAGAAATCTGAATTTAGGATGCAACAGATTAAAATTCCTCTGAAAAAAAATATGCAGAGAACAAGTAAAAAACCAATGTGACTTCACAAGGGACCACTCAAAAAACCTGAGGTTAACAAATGAACTCTGGAAATGGAAAACAGAGGTGGCAGCTGCACAAGAACATAATGTAAGTTACTATTAGCAGGAAAAAATGAGAGTTAGAAGCCATGATGAGTTAAAACTGGGCAAGGCAATGCAATTCAGGGATGAGGAGGGGCATTTATAAGCATTTTAATGGTACCATGTACAAATGTGAAATGGCTTGATAATCACTGAGAGGAAAGTAACCCAAAATCTTCCACATTGCAGATACTCAATTTCCTTTTGAAGCTATGTTAGCAGCCAGATAGGGATTTCAAGTAAGTATCTACTGATCGAAACAGAGGAAAGATGTCTCAAAACCAAGAGTGCTTAAAAGTCAGCAAATGGAAGTGTGTGCATCAGACAGTCTCCAGTGTCTAAAGAAACAGGCAATAGGGAATGGGTTAAAAAGGGTGAAGAATACTGGAAGCTTGGGACCCCTGAAAATTTCATCCAAAAAATGTCATTCCTACCAAGGCTATTACAGCCTTGAAAGAGTACTCTTCTGCCTAGCATGTCTATGGCTACAAAATGAGTCACAAGTTGCTGCGGTGAAATTGGTTTTTGACCACTTGGAATATGTGTCAGTGAACCACTTGTGATAGCATTTATGGCATTCACAACTCTGAACTCACAAAGCCCTCTGAAGCATCCCTGGGATCCCACACTGAATCTCGCATCAGTTGCTTAGTTGTTTGCCATCTCCTATGTAGCTGTCAGCATGACAGCATTTTCCAGATGAATAAAAAAGTACATGGAGACCAGTTGGAAAGGCAAAACTTGGTATGTATAATCCTGTGGCCACCAAAGTAATAGTGAAACATGGTCTCTGTGTAGTTCATACACTCATGGCTTCAATGGAAGTGTGTGCCCTAGTGTTTGTTCTCCTTTCTCTGTTTTCAAGAAGTCTTCAGGCATGGCAGTGCACAGACAGCCACACATCCACCCACCACAAGTGAACAAGGGAGCTAGAAATTCTGGGCCAAGGAGGTTGCCTAAAGACTAAATAGAAGGTTGGTGAGGTTGGAAGTGCTTTGGCAGGGAGGACACAAGGAAGGGTAGCCTGGCAGGGAGGATATGTGGGTAGGGTGGGCTGGGTCTCCAGTTCAGATTGGGTTGGGAGCCATGCTGATATTCCTCAGGAGTTTTAGCTCTAAACCCAGCACTGCTGGCTTGGGGAGGCCTGAGGGGGCCTGGCCAAGGAGGTGGAAGAGACAGACCTGGATGAAAACAAGCTGAAGTACAGCATGTTGAGCCAAGGCTGTGAGAGAGACCCACAACTGCCTTAAGGATCTGCAAAACAGTGAGATTTTTGAGTTCACAATTTCTCTGCTGCCAGCAGATGCCTGGGGAGATCACTGGCAATTAACATGTCCATATCCCAGGAGAGCTTTGACAACCTACTCAGACCACTTTTTGCTTCTCCTTGCTCAGATGCAGAAGGCTGGCAATGCTGTAGGCAGTGGAGATCCAGATGATTTGCTGCCACTGCTGATTAGGTAGTGCCATCCACCCTGTGTGTTGAGACACAGAAAAATGTACTACTTGGTAATGGCATTCAGGGTCCATACGTCCCTGGAAGTTGTACTTTTAATTTAGCAAAGGCTAAAATTAAACAGCATGGATGATTTTAGTTCTCGGTTTCTTCAGCAGTATTTTGGGAGAAACCTTAATATCTCGTTTTGAACAGAGATTTCTGTGCCAAATTTTCCTACTACACTCTTTCTGCCGGCTACTTGCGTGGAAATATTTCCTCCTGAACTTCCTCCTTTCAGCTGTGCCGCTCTACTTTGGAGTATGATGGATTCTTCCTTCTCAGCACCTGAGTCCAGCAGGAAGCACCAGTAGGGCAGAGGAGACAAGGCAGGTGTGTGGTCCTGTGTGTCAGCTGTGCCAAGCATGGGCAGCAGCCCTGAGCAAGCACAAGGTGGACTTGGGACAGGCCATCCCTTAGTGTCTGCAATCCATACTGTTTCAGGGGTTTTCCAGTAATTAAACCTCAGGCAGATTTGTAACACGGGAGAAGGTAAGTAGGATATGTAGGATAAATGGGAGTATTTCAGCTGTAGATATATTGACTTAAGTAAGCAGGTGTCTCTTGTAAAATGCCAGTAAATGAGAATATATCATGTGAATCCTGATGTTCTTACCATGGATACTAATAACAGAGAAGGGCAACATATGAATATTTGTGGAGCCAGAAAGGGCAAGGTGTATAAATTCAGGCTCTGCTGTGTAACATGCTGCTTCCATGGGCTTTTGTTTCAGCATCACCACTCAGTCTTGGGAGTGAGCATGTGGCCAAAAATTAATTAAAGAAATCGAGGAGTTTGTGGATCTGCAGCTTGCCATTGACAGTGCAGCATGGTGCAGCACATTGGTGGGGACAGCAGCTCTTGGTTAGTCCCCATTTTGGGAGACCCATTTTGGTGAGACCCATTTTGGTCTCACCCTGCACTGTGTGCAGGTGATGGGCCCTTCAGCTCACATCCCACCACTAGGCAGAAATGGCTTCTGGTTCTCTGCTGCAGCACTCAGTCATCTTTGTAAAATGCAGGTCCTGGAGCCTGTAAAATATAATCCTGGGTTTTATACATTGCTGAGAGGTTTATGAGTCCATCTGCCCTGAACCAGTGACAAGGCACAAAGTTGTTTCTTCAAAAATTAGGCAATATTTCCATAAATATAACTTGTGGTATGAGTTTCAGCATTTTGCTATTTATCTGTTCTAGTGAATAATGGAAATAATTTTATTTAAGTGACAGTAGAGGAAAAATTCAATGCCATGAATTAAGAACAGTTTTGAGTTTCAGTATGCATACTGAAATGCTGTTATCTGGAGTTCACAAATTATGGATTGTAATTTGAGGCTTTTAATAGTGTGTTTACAGTCTATCTATCTATCTATCTATCTATCTATCTATCTATCTATCTACCTATCTACCTATCTATCTATCTATTCATCTCCAGGAGCCAAAGCAAAACTTATTTTGTCACTGCTGATCTCAATTCATTTTTTATTTCACTTTGATCTGTTTAGGATATCTTTGGGCTCTCCTCTTGCCCAGAGAATAGTATTTAAAGGACTTAAGGAATATTATATAAAATCTATTAAATAAGTCCTGAGAGGTACAAGAGTACAGTTCTCCCAGTTATGACTAAGGAACTGAGATGTTTATGTAGAAATAAATGGGATTCAGGTGCTAAATAGTTTCCAGAGTTGGCCTGAGAGGTTTTAGACTATTGGGACTGGCTGATATGCATGTTGAAAAGCATTGCAAGAAAGCTGTATGAGCAATGTGTTTTGAAATGTGATACTAAAAACTCATCCAAGGACCAACGTTCAACACTGCAAACATTATTGCATTCTTATTTTAACAGTTCCACAGATATTGTGGTTCTACTTGGAATTTTATATTTGGCTTTCTTTTTGGTTGGTTTTATCTTGTGCTCTCTTAAAAACTGTCAGTGTAGTAAGTAATTAATTCACTCAGCATGAGTAGATTTTGCAGTGATAAAAGTATCAACAAGGACTTTTCTGCCAAGACTGTGGTGGTGTTAGATGCTGTCTAACTCTCTAGGTGAAAGTATGTGTCACAGTTAACTGAAAAACTGGGATCTAAAGGTAAAATTTGAATATGCATGGAAGCATCTAGAAAGCAACTTTTTTCAGACATTCTGGATATTTTTCAAGTATATGTCATACAGAGAGACATATTTATCTCTTGAAAATCATGCACATATTACCGAGTTTACCAGTTGGCTTGGTCATGTACTTGTGAGAAGAGATTGATCTGCAGGTTAATAATTTCATGGTTACTACTAAATGTTCATAGATAATTGCTAAAAGAACAGGAAAGAGGTGAGGTTTTGTACCCTAGGGCAAGAGTACAGGACATGCCTAGAACAAGGCAGAAAATTCACCAATTTAGAAATGAAAGCAGCAATAATAATAACAAAATGTCAAGGTGCTAACATCTTGTGGCAGTATTAAGAAACAACCTAAATCAAGACCAAATATTGGTGGTTTTTCATGTAAGATGATGCACATGATAAAGCTTTTTTCCTGTTGTTCATTTTTATTGTGCAGTTGAATTTCTCAGGAGAAAGAAGTGCATGGGGATTTTAGCATTGGTGTGCCAATTTATTTTGTTGATCCAGTTATAAGTGCAGTGCAAAACCGTGTTAAAAAGCTGTAGGGACCAGCTCATGGATAACGTGTAACTAGTTCCTTGGGAAGGCTGCCTCTTCCAGGCAGGACCAACACAACTCACAGGGATACACATGTGCAGCACTCAGCTGTCAAAAAGTGAAGGGATTCCTGAGAGCAGCTCAGCCTTCAGCAATCTGCATACTAAGTAATCCAAAACTATTGGGCTTGCAAAAGCTACTTTTTAAAATTTGGTCTCATTAACTCTCTTTATTTACATACCTCAAAAAATACTTGTTTTACATGAAGAAGATGTTAACAGAGGTTCTCTTCTTTGCTGATTACAGATTTAGAATTTTGGATATATGTTACAATACTTTGCGGTTTTCTATTTTTGGTTTTTTGGCTTAACCCAGGCCAATCAACTCAGTCTCTTGAGGTAACAGAGGAACTACAAAATATCACTTAGCAGCAAGCAAAATGAGTGCTATATAATACCATGGTGGATGATTTTAGTGAGTTCCCATCTATGAATTCATCAGACTTCTTGGAAGCAAAGCAACTTTGTCCTGAAAATAAGTGTCCACAAAGGCATCAAATCTCCCTAATCTGCCAATTTTAATTCCACTTTTTATATTCTTAATAAATGTTCACAGAGTAATAGTGATTGAGTTCCTTTATACTTCAGACTATAAATTTCTCAGCGAACCATTCTCTGGCGGTGTTACAGAATGGGTTTATTTTAATTGAAAACCATGCTGGGAAGCGTGGGATGTTTATATGCTCAATTCAGATTTTCTGCCTGCAAGGAGCCGCCGTATCCTCACCGTAACCTTTTGCCTTTCTCCTTCCCCATCCCTGTGGTGGGCTGCCCTCCTGGAAGTTCTTTCCCACACATGGGGAAGCAAGGATGGCTGTCCCTGCAGCTGTGGTTGCTTCTGCTCACCCCAGTATGGCTGCTCCCACTCGCTGGTGCACTCCAGAGTCTGTCAGCTGCTTTCCTTGCCATCCCATTGTGTTCCTCAGTGGGGATGCACATTGGGATCCTGCAGCCCAGCTTTGGGCTACTGTTCAACTGTACAGAGGCAAGCCTGAGTATCAAAGCCAAGAAAGAGAAAAAGTTAGGGGGATCTCTGTGCACAGCAACATGCAGCCTGAAAAGGAATAGAGATATGTCAGAATCCTCATTCCTAGGCTACACATCCAGAAGAAGGAAAAATTTCAGTCTTAAAAGAAAAAAAAGGTTTCCCGGGAGTAGAAATATTTCAGTCTGCACATTGATAATTTTTTACAAGCTGACATTTGTAAGCAGTATTTCTGACAGATTATTAAAATCTCATCTCTCATTGCACATCATAGCTCTGCTTCTCAGCTCCTTTTCTGCTGTGGTGCTCATGGGTCTGCAGTGCTGAGCAGCTGGGGATGCTCCTGCTGCACCAGGTTTTGTTTTGGTCTCAATATCCTTCAATGCTGTGAAGGAGAAGCCCACTTGCCCCCTCCTCTGAGGTGCTGTCCCTCGGTGTGCAGGCAGGTCCTGTGGGCAGAATCCATCTTCCACTGCTGACCATGTGCTCACTGGGGCTGGCACTGGGCAGCCCCACTCCAATCCCAGGGTGGGGATTGTCACAGCCAGGTACCAGGAGTGGTGTGGAGAGAGCTTGTCATGCTGCTAGGAAGAATTTCAAGCTTGGTTTTGCTGTGATTAGTTATGAAAATAAAGCAAAACTAAGCAGGTTATTTACAGGTAGGAAAACAAGTCCACACTGAGGGTTGCTGTGCCTGGAGTCCCAGTGGCTGAATTCCCAAATGTTCCTGACTCCACAGGGCTACCACTGACCCCTGATGCCTGCCTGGCTCAGGAGCTTATGGTATCGCCAAGCACCAGGACTTCCCTGGGACTTGAGAAGTCTGCTTGTTGCTGAGATGGAAAATAACTGGGATAGCCCTACAGTTGTGATCATCTGGACATTACATCATCCCCTCTGGTGAGTGGAGCAGGGCCACAATATGCCCTATGGCAAGCAGCCCCCCCCCCCCCTTCCCCCCGGCCAAGGTGGAAAGTGCCCAGTCAAAACAAGACCATTTCACTGACTGCCCAGAGTTCAATGTGACCCCTATTGGGTTTCCTTTACTTAAAAAGGTCCTGGGTCACAAATAAATCCATGTGGAGGAAGGCAGATCACTGGAGAGTTGATCCCAGGGGCTTCAAGGATGAGCAGGATGCTGCTGAGCCCTGCTGCTGCTTGCTGGGAGCCAGGAGCAGCCAGGAAGGAAAGAGCCACACTGAACTGATCCACTGTGGGGACATCACCCAGATCCAGCAGCCTATGGCCAGGAGAAGGTAAACACTGTGCAAGAGTGCTTCTGATCTCTCCTTGTTGACCCCAGGGTACCAGCAGCCACCTCAAGCAGTAAGTGCCTTCTGCAAGCGCTTACAGAAGGGTACAAGTGGAAAGTTAGCATATGTAATAGGGAAACCCAATATATCAGGTGGAAACCACCAACCTCAGTTGGATCCAAGCTGGATTTCTATTACACAAAGAGTTTTTAAATTATGGAGTAATATCCAAAGTCAGCAATAAAAAGCACTGTGCATCAGCTGAAGAGAAGATAGACAAATTTATGGAAAATGAGGAAACCTGAGACACAGCCACTGGCTGGATTTTTGTGGTTGGGAATAGATGCTGAGATATCAATGTATTGTATGATGTCTGTATTACTTACTGTCACAATTGCAGGTTTAGATGACCATTGCTTCTGGCTCTGACATACCTATGCTTTTGTAAAAAACAATTGCTTCCATAATACAGGAAGCAACAATGGAATGATAAAATCTAAGTATATTGGAAAAAGGCATTCTGTATGAAACTTGTGGTTTGCTGTCCATTTTGTAAAACTTAATCTTCTCTCTACAGCAGGGATTTTTTGGCAGCTCTGGTGATTCCACATTATGTTTGTGTACTATGTTTTGCTGTAGGGTATAACCTCATTTTTGTTCCTAATTTCAACACAAAGGATGGAATAAGTAAATGTGAGTGCATGTAAAGCACACACGCACAGATGCATACACATACACACATATATGTGTTTAGCAGCAGGTATTTGTGAAACCAGACAACAGAGGGTTCTATGACACTGTGAACATCCTACAGGCTATGAACAGCAATTTCCTAGTATGCATAAGGTAAAAGATTTTTGAAAAAAATCTTTAGGGACTGCAACAGTCCATTTTCCAGTATTTTGAGCTTCTGATTAGATTTCATTGCTATTTTTCAATGCAGCCTGCCCTATTCCTTACCTTTCAAGCCTTGCTCTTCGATGGCAGTTAATGAAGCAGGAGCTTACTTGTTCTGGTCTGTCGTTCCTAGGTGAGTTCAAAGCACTGAGGTTTTTGGTGCTCTGATCCATTTTAAACCAGTCCTCCTACTGCAAGGGAGACATGTGATGTGGTCCTGGCCAGCAGCAAACAGTCAAGGATAGCATATCTTGACATGACTCTTTAACCCATACCTCAGGCTCCACGTGAGCTGTTGGTGTCATGCCTTGGGAACTGGAGGGCTTGTGTTAACAGGTCTAAATTCAGATGAAGCTCTATGCCCATGGCATAGCTGTGAGGCCCACATGGAGAACCAAAGGCACTGGTGTACACTTGGAATTTTTGTATAAAATGTCATGAAAACAAGAAGTGAGTCTTGGGATGAGTGTGGATATTAGAGTTGGGGAGGTCTTCTGAGATATTAAACTTTACCTTCCATAGCACCCTTTGGAGGATGCTTACACATGCTCTTCATGGAGATATAACACGGACCTTGGATTTTATTCTTTCTTGTTAACTCATTATATTTTTTTTAAGATAGGGATTATGAAATCACATTGACTGATTCCTGAATATTGCAATACATGCCATTTCCCATCCAAGACAATAAAATGTATTACAAGTGCCTTTTTAATGAAAGAGAAAGCAAGACCTTCATGTCCTGCAACATCTGCTGGGAACATAACCTAAATTGAAAACGTATGTTGTTCTTGTGGGTAGAGAGAACCAGAGGTCTTCCAGTGACAGGAAGTATCAGAAAAAGTTAATGCTGAAATCAGTAAAACAACTATGCGTGACAGGAGGAAAATGAGCACATAACCTTTTTTTTTTTTTTTAATGAGGTGGAATGGAGATGGACAAAGACAAGACAGAGATGGGGGAAGTAGGGAAGTGGGATTATCTGTGTATTGACAGAACTGTTTATTTGCTCCTGGCAGAAATAAATCCCAGCATATATTCCCTCTAGCCTTTTCTTATTTACAGAGATGGAAAGCCTAATCAGTTGCCAAGACCCATTATCCTTCGACTTGAGTCAAACAGTGCATCTTGCTTATTGAATCAGGGAACAGTGTGTGTTTTATGAAGACAGAAAGCAAAAGGTAAGTTTACTCTTGCAACCTTCTCCTGTTTATTAGTGTTTATGGTTACTACCACTACCATAATGATAGAGCTGCATTTTAGACACAGCAGAGCAATGCAAATAAATAAATAACATCTATTGAAAAAAATTAATTTGTCCCAAACTCCATGGTTGTGACTATGTGGGATGGTTCTGTGATAAGGAGCACAACATTTCTGAAACACTTCTGGTTGTGATGTGTCATCTGGTTAGCTTGATTTTACCTGTGTTAAGTTTGAAAATATTTCTTATGTGTGTTTTATGCTTTGCCTGAGCTCAAGCATCTCTAAGTACTTCCAATCTCCTCATAAATACACCTTTGTATTCTGCCTAATATATAAACATCACGACCCATGTCTGAGAATGTTGGGAATTTTATTAGGTTCATAAAGTTTTAGTTGCGGTCTAGCCCAATGGGTCCAAAATAAATAAACGCAGAGAGCAAAAAGAGTAACAATTTTGTACTTATTTCTTCTCCTCTCCCCTGAGAGTTTCCCCAGTACTGGTGAAGTACTTGCTGCAGTGGTTTCTGTGGCTTTCTATCAAAGTGTCTGCAAGCCACCAAGTGAGAGACAGATAAAGAGTATAAAAGTAACTGGTAAGTAAGGGGAGAAAAGTAACTGAAATAGTATTATTAATGTGTTTCACTGATTTCCTTGGTCTCTTTCCATCTTAAGCATGGAAAGAAACTTTAAATAATTGTGAGTGACTTGTGACAGTCTCTCTTGCTGCTCTAAGTGAAGGTGCTTGGTTGGGGCAGCTTCCTAAGCCCTATGGATGGAAGATGTAAACAATGAGCGTGGCAGGATGGAAACCTGTCTTTTCGCATATAGGGAGAGCTGATTCTTGGACCGAGATCTTTGGTCTGGGCTGGCCCTTTCTCTGGCTCTGGACAGAGAGTGTAATTGTTCCTCCCTTAGCATGGAGCTGGCTTTGCCTACAGCATCCACTGTTGGCAGCTAAGTTTGATGCAATAGTACAGAAAAAGAGCTATCAACAATGCCAACATCTTCACCTGAGCTATGGGTGAGTGCAGCCTTTGCTTTAAAGTATTACACTCCATAGATATTTCAGGCATCTCTCTCTTTGCAGACCTGCCATGCTCAAGACATGCAGGGTACGCAGGACGGAAGCTGTTGCTCCTTCCCTGCTTGTGGAAAAGTGTTGTCTTATCTTGAGATAAGCCTAAGTACATGCAGCCATCATGCTCTTTAAAAGAATTCTGGAGTAAGCTTTTAATTGGTCAGAAAAATGTAGCCCTGCAAGCTTTGTAAACCCAAGAAATCAGCAGGCCATGTCTTCTGTGGGAATCAAAACCATGTTTTGGGGCAATTACAAAGCTAAATATATGAATTTTTGTACAACCATTGCAGGAGCATCAGAGCCAGAGACACTACTTTTGCAGGAAGAATTGTGAGGTGAACCCTTAAAGATCAAGCCCCAAAGCACCTTCTGTTTGTTTATATGCACTGCACTCATTGTGTTTCAATGCTGTTGGAAAATTATTTCTGAAAAGTGCCAAATGGCATAATACATGTTACAGATCTCTTTCCTAGCTAGCTACAAAGCTTACACTGCCTTTTAGGGGGAATAAAGGCAACTTTTTATTGTTCAAGAATTTTAATAAAGGAAAAGATTTTTTAGAGCAGATAACTGTAACTGAGCTACAATTGCAACCCAAGTAAGACCATGAAATTTTTTTTTATTTTTCTCAACTCACAACTGCACAGTCAACTCTTAGATTTCCTTGGAAATTTTTCAACAAGCCAAAATTTTGTTGGAAACATTTACACAGCTTTCATAATGCAAGTTACTTGGGCTTTGGAAGTGCCTTGGATTTGACAGACTCCTGTGAGCTCAAAGGTGAGCTCCTGCCAGGTTTGGCCAGAGGTAGGAGCTGCCAGGCCCTTAACCCCACGGCAGTTGTCGAGGAATCCATGCAGTGCAGGTAGCTGAGGTGCAGCTCGGATTGAGCCCTGCGTGAGGACAGCTCGAGGGAAGGGGTTGTGACGTGGTGCTGCCCCTTTGTCCAACAAAGGGCAGGAGGAACTTTGGCTCAGACAAGTTTCCAGACACTCAGAGACACAGCAGCAGCTGAGGACTCAAGTGGAAGACCCCAGCCTCAGGGTATAAAAGCCCAATGTTTCCTTTGCTCAGTGTCCCTTCTCCAAGGCACAAGCTTGAGCTGTTTCTCTGTTGCTGCATCAAAATAAAATTACTTAAAGGGACCAGAGGTCTGAGCCCCTGACTTGGGAAACCTGGGATTGAGCTGCAAAGGAAATCTTGTCTGTGTGAATGTGAGATGTGTAGGGAGTTGGGCAGGGCACCTGTCAGGTCACTAGAGCCACCCTCTGCGAAGGGGCTTTGGTCCCAGCATTTAAAGTCTCTGAGGGTGGGACTGTGACTGCCAGAGTGCTCCTGAAAGGTCAGAGGGGAAAGTGTCAGATGCATCTGAGGCAATCCGAGGGATGTTTTAATTTGGGCTGAGGAATCATGAGTCTTACCATTCTGCACAGTGCTTAACTGTTCTGAACAAAATGGGTTGTCGGGGGCCAGTCTATGGACCAGCTCTAAGGGGACAATGTAGGGACATGGAAGCCAGATGGAGGAAGGTGTCTTCCCTCAAGTGACTCGAGATGTTGATTACCCTGAGTGCTCATGTCACTGCTCTGCACTGGCTGATTTCCACTGTCTCCTGCTCATCCTGCCAGTTGTTGACCGTCATGTTTGCAGGGAGGGAGGGAGTGTGCCTGTGCTGGATGCAGAGCAGGGCAGCGTGTGTGCTGTCCCTGGCTCCGTCAGGCATGGCAGGGAGCAAGACTCTACTTGCCTCACCCTCAGCTCAGCTCCCAGTGTGGAGGGGAAGGGCAGGCAGTGCCAAGCCCCAGAGCAGGCAGTCTCCTTGCCCCTGCAGGGCTGGCTGCCAGCAGTCCAGGTGACCCTGTGGGTCCAGCACAGCTCTGGCCCTCAGCAAGCTTTTAACCATTGCTAAAACTTTCTCTATCTCACTTTTTTTTTTTTTTCCAATACAAGTGCAAAAGCCCAAAATTACTAATGCTTCTTCCAAGGCAATGACCACAAAACAGAGAATCAAACCCACAGAAATGTTTTCTTTTAGAAATTACTCACATTTCATCGGGCTTTGCTTATACTGAGGTGACACAGCCAAACCCACTGACAGTTCAGCTATGTGGCCTGAGAAACTCAGCTGCATTAACAAAGCTGCTCTCAGATGTAGAGCTACGCTCTTCATCTTTGTTAAAATACCACACTGCTACTCCATTCCTAGCCTGTCAGCATCCTTTCTCATTGGCCCTTCTGCCTGTCCCGCTGGAAATTTGGCATATGTTGCCAAACTCCTTGCAGCTATATGAGTCAAATATTCACTCTCAAATGCCTTAGACATATGGGGAGAACTGCTTCTTTGCTCTTAATTTTTCAGAAACCTAACCAAATCTTCCTATTGTGTGAGTTACTTCTTTCTTTTATTAAGAACACTATATTTCATTTCATCCTACAGTGAAACAGTTGCAGGCGGCTGCCCAACACTTGTACTCTTAAAAAGGGAAAACAATGCAAAGAGAGGATGTCCCTGGAGGAAGATCATGCCCTGCCCCAGCTGCTCACACATGCAGGACAGATTTTTTTTTTTCAAGGACAGCAACTAGTCAGGAACATGACTGCTGTTCTTGCCCTTGGAAACACCCCTCTTTTCCTTGCAGTCTTTGGAAACTTGGCTTTCACTACAGCGAGGGTAGCTGGGGACTCTACTGGTTTTGAGCACTGGCATTTCAAAGGAATTATTATGTCAATGGCCAGTGGCCTGACATACTCTGGGGTGGGACACATTTATGTGCCTGCAGTGGGCAATAAAGTCAAAGGGAAGGGCCAGTTTCTTCTGCCCTGTCCTGTCTGGGGCTGAACAATCTTTGATGGATGAGAAGGAACTTGCACGGACATTGAGTAGGATCTGGCAAACAGTTTTGTTGTTCTGCTTTTGGCAGTTAAGCAAAAAAACCTTGGTTGTCTGGTAGAAAACTAAGCAGTTAGATTCTTGCTCAACATGTGTGTCCTTGGGCTTTCTTTCCTATTGAAATGGATAACATTTTTGAGCACAAAGCCTGGAAAGGTGGAAATGCTGTGGTCACTAGCAATTGCTGCAATGTTGGTGCAAATATAACAGATGGCCACAAAACACAGAAAGTTCTGGTGAATACTGTAGATAAGTGGAATTCATTGGGCACTGCAGGATGTGTGCCATGAGAGCCAGAGACATACAGAGAGAGGCAGGAAAGATGTCTGTCCCAGCAACTCATGACTTCCCTGCAGATGTACTAGCCCTAAGCCACTTAGCACAAGATTATCCCGTCACAGAGGTGTCTTTGTAAAGAGTCAACCAAAGTAATTGAATATGGTTGTGTCCTACTTTAAAGTGTGCTGTAAAACACATGAACAGTGCAGTGCATAAGGAGGAATTTGTATGACAATATATTTTTTCACATTGAATGCTTTAGATCAGCTGTTATAGCTATGGCAAGAACATATCAAAACCCTTTCAGTGGAAGACTATTAGGTTTTTTTTTTTTTTTGTTGTTGTTATTTACTGATTAGAATAATTAAATTATAGATTGCAAGGATGCTTGGAGGTCATCTGGTCCAACCCCATGCTGAAAGCAGACCTGACTTTGCAATTAGATTATGTATTCCACAGCCTAGTTTGGTGAATCTGTGCATCTCTCTGGGAGCAGGAATGCTGCAGTCCCTTTCTGTGTTCCTGTGCTCAATTGTGCCCTGTGACAAGAATTTTCTTCCTTCTTTCAAGAGACGAGTAAGAAAACACCTATTTCCTGTTTTCCAAAGAAAAACCCAGGTGTAAGTTGAACACTGCACTCTTCAGGCATAGCTGTGCACATTCCTGGAGACAAAGACATTTTCTTTTCAGAGCTTTGACCTATTATTTGAGTGTTCTGTGTTGAACAGTTCCTGACAAGGGCTGGGAGCAGTCTCTGTGTTGATTTTCTCAAATATTTGGTGAAGATTTTCTTTCTGTTTGTGACTTTTAAATGATAATTCAGTCATTAAGACTCATTAACTGCTTTCTTTGAGGTCTGGGGCTCTGCTGTTTGTTTTTTTTTGGGGGGGGGGGGGTTTGTTTTTGTTTTTTTTTTGGGGGGGGTGGTGGGATTTATTGATTGTGAGATTTGGCTAAAAATGTACCCTATTTTGCTTTTAACACTGACATTGTGAGAAAAAACTAGACTTTTCCTGTAAGGTGTCACAAATCGTAGACCTGTCCCTCTGACAGACTGTAGTGGTTTGACCTTGGCTGGTGCTCACCCAATAAACAATTGCAAACCCTATATACCATTGTAGACCCATGAGTAAATGTTTCAAGTGGGACATGCAGTGTGAGATAATATAGGAGATAGTATAGAAAACTGTTATAGAAAGGGTAGGATAAGGGGAAAAGTGGTACTGTTATGGTGGTTTAAAACCCATAGGCCTGGGTTATCCCTCTGTTTCAGCTGTGGGTTGAGAAGCCGTGGGGCCTGTTCATCTGTTTGCCTTCCCCTCTCCCCAAAAATTCTGTACAGTGATGAGCAATGTCCAGTAGGCAGTAGCCAGGGCCCAGCAAATTGCACAGATGAAATGAGACTGTGAGCAAAATTTTAGTAGAATGAGTATGAATGTTAAGTGGGCAATAAATGTTAGTTTTTATCCTACATAGAATAAGAACACATGTTATGATCATGCCCAATTGCCTTCTGTAGACTTAGTTATTTTGTGTTACTGAATATCGTAAAAAATGGGTATGGCTCCTTGATGATGTTCCTCTCTTCAGGGATGCCTCTTCTTTTATCCCTGTCTTCTAGTTGTCATCAACATTTCAAGGCAAATTTTTAGATTGTGGGCAAAGGATGGTATATAATCTGAGACACATGGGTTGTTGTGTTCTTCTGATTTGTAAGGGAGTGGAGTACCACTTTAACGTCTACAAACAGAAGCTCACTTCAATATAAATAAAAAGTAATGCTGTTAATTCTGTGAAAAAGAGCAATAATTTCTGGGCTTTTTTGGGCATCAATCATTAGCTCATCATCAAGTTTCTGGATGCTACTTAAGCTGCAACAGCATGGAGGAAAGGAAAGTTTCTTGTGTCACTATCATTGGCCTTCAATCACAAGTTATGAATGCATTACTTTCTGGTCATTAATTTTATGATGTATAAGGCTGTTAGGTATTTTGAGCCCTGGTGATTTATGGTTTTGGAAAAATAGAGCTCTCAGACAGATGGATTTTTGGGGACCGGAGTAACTAATGTAGCAGAGAAGGCACCCATTTGGGGAGAAATCTGTGAGAGATACAGTGTGGATATGAAGAGGACAAGCTACTGGCACAATAATTGTAATATTATGGATAGCTATATAAAATAACAGATGTGGAGAAGTGGGATGCCAAAAAAGCCAACAAGATCTTGGTGGGAAGCTTTTGGCCTGTCAACTTCAATGATCGAGCAAGATGCCATGAGAAAGGAGATTTTTTTTTCCAGGAATCAAAAACCAGGGATGTGGTTGCTAAAAGCAAGAATTCCAGGAGAGCGAAGAGAGAGACAAAATGTCAGATAGAGATGTAAAATGCATTGCTGGAAGGCTTAAACCTTAAAACATTTGAGTAAAGGCATTCCAGTTTAGAAGTCACTGTGTTAAAGGATAATAACTAGCCAAGAGAATCACGAATAAATGGGAAGTAATTGTGTTTCTCCACTCGTGCTCCAGCACTACTGCCCTAATACAACATAGTCCTTTTCCCGTGGGAAAGGACTGGGTCAGGAGGTCATTTGTGAGGAATGTGCCGAACTCAGAGGATCTAAGCAGGTATCTCAGCCTTCAGTGGGAGACTGCAGTAGTCTTTGTGTTTCACAGGCAATGGCACACAGGCATAGCTAGAAAGAGCAGATGTCTTCTGCCTGTGGCACACCACTGAACGGACATCTCAGTTTATTCATAATTCTCAGTAATGAAGTACCACAGGGATATTTTTGCTGGGATAATCATGTTGGCTCTGAAATGTTACTTCTTTCTGGAATAAGGATATGATTCTACTGCACTTAAGGCAGTCACTTTTCCCACACTCTAATACAGCAGCTCTACATTTTTGGTATTAGCCAATGAGATGTGTTTGAAGTATAAATCGGGTGCTGGTTTTAAGGCTTGAAGGCCTTTCTCATAAAGCTTTAATTTCCTCAATGATTTGCAACATTCATACATCTGTCACATTTGCAAAGTATCTGGGCAGGGTAGTGCCAGTGGGCAAGGCTGTGCCAGGCACAACACTGTATTATGTCTGCGGATTGTACCTAGTTAAGCTCTAAGTAGGGCTTGACAAGTCACTGGCACATGATCCAAGTCTTTCTTATTTATCAGGGGTACAAGTGGTTTGTGGTCAGTCAAAAGTTGAATTAACTCTCTGGAAGAGCTTTTTTCCTACATTTTTCACATGTTTCTTTCACAATGAGACAGTTCTCAGTCTGCAGAGAGTGATTTATATCATCAGCAATGTCTAGCAGTAGTATGTAGCAGCCCCACCAGTCTGACTGGGTTGTATGTTGCAGGTGGCTCTGAGTGGCTACAGGAAAGGAGAATTATGTGCTTCAGGTGGGGCTTCCACTCAGTTGAAAACATATTCTTGTATTATATTCAAATATCAGTTGATGTCATTTTCCAGGAGTTCATAACAAGGATATATATGCTACTCATAACCTAGTCTTCATTTCACTTTGACATAGATCCAGGAGTTTGCATTAATTTATTACTTTCTTAGGCCCATTTACCCTTCCTCAGTCTTCCTTAATGCCTTGTGTTCATGTGTGTTATCTCAGTTGTTTAGCTAGTTTTGATGTAGTCCAGTCTTTATTGCCTTTCAGACCTGAATACCAAGTGTCTCTGGAAATCTAGACTGGCTTTTATCATATTTCTCTTCCCAATGGCAATATCCCAGGACTTTGTCTGTACAAGCAACTATCCCTTTCCAGGTGCTGCAGTAGCTTTGTCATTTCCTTTGGAATATATTGGGTGCAGTAGCAATGCCAAAAGGAAGTCTGTGGAAGGATTACCATCCAAAAGGCATAATAAAAGTAGTTAACTTGGCGCCATCTGGGTGTAGAAACATCTGCCAAAAACCATTTGCGGCATCTAAAAGGGGAATAAAACTTGGGCATTCATCTTGGAAAGATGCTGTCCACTGCGGATACAACAGTGCTTCTCCCAAGCACTTTGTTTTGTTGATTTAGGTCAAAGGATGTGCTGACTTGGCCGTTTTTGCTAAGGCTTGTAACCGCTGGTAAATGCCGTTCAGTGGGTTTGGCTATTTCCCCTGAGCACTGACAGGGCCTGGGCTGTCTGCTCCTGCTTGTTGATTGGGAAGCACTGAACTGAACACATCGTGACTCTGTACACTGTGGGGAGTTCTATTCCATTGAGTAGTGGGGGGTGAGCTTAGTCTCTCCTCCAGTGCTTTTTTGTTGTTTTCTTTAGACTGATACAGTGATGCCATCAGTGTATTGTATTGAACAGTCAGTTTTTTAACCTCTGGGAACAAATACATCTCCCAGAGTGTCCTGTAATATTGCAAATTACTGCAGACCTTATTGACATGTATGTTCATCCATGAGTGCAAGTGGCGGAAATGACCCAGCCACTTGTTATTTGTTTTTAGCTGGTTCTTTCCCACTTATTTCTGAATGCTGTCCCGTGCCTCCTCTCAGGTACTTTGCTCTTGTTTCTGCTTTGCCTTCCAATACAGGAGTCTGCTTTATATTTATATAAAATATAAAGCAGTCTCCTGTTTATTTTCCTGCTCCAATCTCTAAAATCTGAGAGAACCTTACTCAACTTTCCTCGCCCAACTCACTTCCCTCTATTCCTGCTGGAATGGACACCACTAGTGTTGTGTCAAGGCCTCTGTTCAATTAAGTTCTTCTGTATCCTTGCAGACATATCCTTCTTGCACTAGAAATCTATTCTAATGTATCAGAATATAGAGGTGTGAGGGCTCATGGGACATTTCATCATCACGGTCATCTTAAACTCAGTCTTAAGTTTAAATCACTGAAAATTGAAAATAAATCCTGAAAATGCTGACTTAAGCTCCTGCTATTGTACAAAAAGCATCAAAAACTCATTATTCAGGGAATGAGGCCATCAAATACATGTGTGTTTTCCCATTGTTTTCCCTGGCAAAGAATGAATTCATGTTGCAAAAAATTACTGAAAAATTTCTTCCATTTCCTCCTGGTCAATTTATTGTATTGACAGGAAGGTGGCTAAATTGTGAGTGCGCACACTTTCAGCTGAGACTTCACAGCCAATAGCGTTGCCAAAAGGCAAGCACCATCATAGTCAAAATGTGTGATTTTAAAAATTAGAGCTGTTATTGATTGTGCTGCATTTCATGTGACTGGAGCAAGGGGTCTGGATTTGAGAAATCATCATGCTCAGTCTCATTTTAAAACACTTAAAATTGAAAATAAATCCTGAAAATGCTGACTTAAGCTCCTGCTATTTTACAAAAAGCAGCACAAACTCATTTGACCCTCAGAACTGAAATTTTCTTCTTTCTCCAAGTTCCAGACCCATATCCTGCACACTTTCTTCATATCCCTCTGTTAAGTACTTCCAGTTGGACTTCACAATGAATAAGGGAAGTAGAAGATGACTGTATCTGTGCCTGTGTGTGCTCCTATCTGTATCTGTGATCAGGATTCGTGTGGCTCAGTATATACGTGTATATTCTTGTTAATTCTGCCTTTATGAGCCCACAAGCTGAGATGTTTTTGTTGCTGAAGCTATGAGGAAGGAAGATGAAATTACTGTAGCCAAGTAGAAAACTTTCCCTCCTGAATAATACACATAAGAATATGATGCTAGAAAACAGAGGCAAAACTAGGAAATCTAAGAGGCACTGAGATAATTTTATCGTGTTTTGTGTGTTTGTTGTTGTTATTCTAATATGAGAAAAAAGAGGAGGGGAAGAAAAATGTCCCATTCCCATTTGTGAAACTCTTGCCCCTCATAAATCACAGGACTCTGCACCACAGTGAGCAGCTCTGAGTGCAAAGTGATGTAAATAATGTAAAAGATATGTTAAGAGAAGTGCCTACTTTTCAAGTTTTGTACATTTCAAAAAACATCAATCATTCATTTTTATTTGCCTGTTCTACACAATTAAAATTGAAAATTAAATAAGCAAAAAGGAATTAATAGGATAAACTACTCTTTTGGGAGATCCTCTTGGTAGAGTCTGATTGCATCATGATTTTTCACATCAGTACAATGCAGTAGGTTTTTCCCAGAAACCCTCTTGGGTTTAGAGATGAGATTATTTTTCTCTCTGATCCCCTTTGATGGGTATTTATGGCTCAGATGAGGGGTGGTTTTGGAAGAAAGCCCTTAGTTCTCATCTTGTCACAGTGGCAGTTAATCTTAGCATCTATAATTGTCTAATCATTTGTATTTGCCATATGTTTTTCTCTTTAGCTCTGGTGTTAAACTTTCGAGGAGTTCACTGAATCTGGCACACATGCTTTTTCATTTGACTACACCTTTGATTATCAGGAGTCAGTGTTTCTAAATACTCAAATAATTTAAAGAGGTGGCAATATCTAAATAATTGAAACGAGAATAGCAACAATAAAACCCATCAAACTGTTTTTAATAATGCTTTTCTTGATAATGACTGACTCTGCAGGTACCATAGCCCTCAGCACAGCACTGAGAGGCACTGCTGGGAGAAGCCCTGTGCAGATGGAGGTTCTTTCCAAGAGGTGGTGCTAACAATTGCCACAGTTGGAATAACTTATTTGTAAAATCTCTATAATCTGCTTGCAACTGTAATTAAAGGTTTTATGTGGACATGTGCGCTTGTGCAGGAGTGTGGTGTCCTCCTATTTATGAGCTGTGTAATTGTACGTTTAGTTCTTTTCTGGCGTAGGAAAGCCGCACTATAATGTGTAATTATAACCTTGGTAAGTGTAACACCATTAAAGTTGCAGTAAGTGGTGTGTGCAGCAGGGGAATGATAGGGTGATGACAGAGTGACATGCTGTAACCAGCGTGGCATAATAAGAAGAGTCTTGTTGATCCTGCTATTGTGGCTGTTCTCTGTACCAGCTAACTTTTGGTTCCCCAGGAGAAGGGCAGGGTTGCTAAGCCTCACAGAAACACTGGCTGTGTCTGTAGCTGTGCCCTTTGCTGGACACTTACCCCGAGGCTCTTAAGGACCTAGGGGCTTCAGGGCCTGGGGGAGAGGGGTGGCACAGCCTCAGGAGGTCCTGGCACACCCTGGGGCAGCGGTGCTGGCTGTGCGTGGGTGGACCTTGCTGGAGTGCTTGCCTTGGGGTGTCTGTCCCAGCCAAACCCTCCCGAGAGCCACTTCAGCCTCAGGCCAGCAGATGCCCCAGTGCAGCAAACAGCCTTTTTCACAAGTCAGTCTGGGGCTTGCTGGCTGCATCAGGTGCAGACAACTGTCCTTCTCTCTGTCGTCTCTGTTTCCCAGAGGAGGGGGAGCGAAGCAGCAGATGCTCAGAACCGCAGGCTGCAGGCAGCTGTGGCAGGCACTGTGGTGGGAGTGGTGGAGGACCCAGCAGTGCCCCATGTCACTGATGCCTGTGGTGGAGAAGTGATGTTGGTTTCACAGGGAAGATGTCCAGGTGAAATGCTCTAGGCTGCTCTCCAGCATATCCTGTAGGTGGAAACAGCCAGTAATGTCATGAAAAGCAGCCTGGGGGAGCTTTGCCCAAGAAAGCACCAATGTTACTTGATTTTTTTTAATATTGCTGCCAACAATTCCATGCTCATCTCTGTGCTGGGAAGTTTCCACTACTCTGATACCTGTGGGATGCTGTTAGCCACATTGGAAGTGCATACCAATTAGCATCACTGAGGAAATTAAAGTTCTCAATGTGCGTATGTAGCTTAAACTACACTGCAAATTGAATTAAATTCTCAAAAAGTCCTGCCAGAGAAGACAGCATTTTATTAAATCCCAGCCTTGCAAGCACTTTTATATAGGATTGCAGAGGAGAGCTTTAAAATGGTCCTTATGGCATTTTTAATGGAAGCAAGTCCCAGGGCTGGTTCAAGGCAGCTGGTCCAGTGTTTCTCTTTTTGCATTGGCAGGAATACATCACTAATCTGAAAGCTGTTGAGAGTCTTCTGGTGATGCCTTTTTTCCATGTTTGTGTTTTGTATTTTCTGGCTGAGTTAGACCGTATCCTGTAAACTTACTTATTGTGCTTCGTATTCATTGCAATGACATCTACTGTGGAAGGGAGGGAGAAAGTTTATTAACCACAGGCTCACCTCCTGCTGACTGCAGTCAGAGATGGACTGGGACAACACTTTCTGCAGATGTTTCTGCTTTATGGATCAATGGAAACTTTACAGAGATATTTCCCTCTTCAGTCCAAAAACAAATGCCAGTAAGTCAAAGATCCACAAATTTTGTGCCGGACAGCAATAATTTTATTTGTTTTTTTAAATATTTTTTTATATATATACACAAGGTAGCTACCAAAAAGTTGTCTTTAACATTGCTTTAAATGGCATCTCTTAGAGCAGTAAAGCTCTGCTCTCCACTTGCAGGGAGCAGTCCTGCTGTCTTTACCTGCAAATGAAACATCAGTGTGGGCTACAGCCTGGCAGAGACAGGCATGCACAAGACACAAACAATCAGCCATCATCATTAGTTGGTATTTTCTGGTTCTGAATCTCCATGGACTCTATGGAACAAATATGTATTTCAAAGGATGAAAGAGAAATATGCTACTTTATCCAAACAAAGGGGAGAAATACCTCTTTCTTTCTGCAAATTATCTTGCTTTGTCAAGGAAGAGCTGACAGGGGAATAAGGGATAGGGACTGGGGGGAAAGGAAAGGCTTAACATCTGTGCCCACTCATGAATCCACAGGGATGGGAACACATGACCCCTTTCTCAGCACAGCACTCCTGGCTGCTACAGCTTTGGGTGTAGTTGTTCCCAAGCAAAGAGGAAATAAGTACTTTTAATATTTTGGCCAAGAAACCCCATCTATGCTTTCAGATCGCTAATGTGAAACCAGCGTGAAATGGGTACCCTCCAGGACTTATCTTTGTCTCATACTTTGCTGTTTGTGTAAAGGAAACAAAATAATTGTGACTGAAGGAGCTGCTTCCTTTCCATGTGTGTGTGTTTGCTGCAAGAGTGATGGCATCTGTGGGAAACAGACTTATGCATCCCACTCATGTGTTACAGAGACAGGGAGAACTCTTGGCTCTACAGATGTCTGTAGGAAACTGTGAATTTAGAGACACATCTTTTCATGATGGAAACCTCAGCTGTGTTGAAACTCCAACTGATATTTCAGTGGTAGAAAAATCAACTGTCCTGTCAAGAAAGACAAGTTACTGGGAGTATTTTCTGTAGCAGCAAGTAAGAAAATGAATTCCACTGATTGCCTGCCATAAGGGAGCTAGAGATGTCCTCTAGCCATGAATCAGGCCATAGCTGGACATATTTAATTTTCCTTTCATGTTTAGAAATCTGTGTATTTGGTGGGATATCCGCATGAAGAAACTGCTGTGCTGTTTCTGAACATCATTTTTTTCCTCAAAGACCCCAGAAGCATGTGCACAGACTGCACAATAACAAGAGTTTCCTATAATTTGCTTGGCATTTCTGTGTTAGGTCAAAAAGCCCATGAGGCCATGAAATTTGAGAGAGAAGATTTCTTTTAGTGGCTGACAATTAAATGCCCACTATTGTGTAACACAGTGGTCAGTCCAAGCAGGTCATGCCAGAGACTTGTAAATGCACAGTTGCCTTGTCCTTACCCAACTCAGCTTCTTTGTTCTAATAGTATTTAGCAAGTGCCATTGAGATTAGAAAGGATCTGAAAAGCTTCTCCTTGGTTTGTTAATCAAAGTGACCATGATCATCCAATTTACATTCTGCCTACTCCTTACTTCCCTATGAGCACTGGACAGAAGTAAACAATTTAGTGCTGTGGGGAGCTCAGGCTAATGCAATTATCTTTTCTGGTTATAATTTCTGTAGACACATTCCTCATCTTCCTCCTGCCTAAGGTCTGGATAAGGTGCTTGAGACAGTTATTTCACAGACGAGCAGAACCACCTCTGGTTTCCTGTACAGATGTACAGAATCATTTCCAGTGCACAGCAGCAGCTTTCAGGATGGCCTATTGTGTTTTATTATTGGCTTCTCTTTAAATATTTCTTCATGCACCAGCAAGTTCCTGAGCTCACTTTCTAATGGCATAGGCAATCTTGATTTCTCATTACTTTTCAAAAACATGTCTGCAGCTGACAGCCCATATGCCCCTTTTGTTATTTTATAATTTGAGAGTACTACATATAGATCTGGTTACCTCTCTCTCTCCTTTGCCAATAAATGCTTTATTACACTGATGGCTTTGCCCAGTGGCCCATCATGCTGGTATAAAGGGGACTTGCAGCCATGTGTCTGGGAGTTCGCTGCAATTTATTTAAAACTCTGGATCACTGGTGTGTGCAACCTATGGTCATGCACCATTATGTGAAGAGTGACATTTTTAGTACAGCAGCTCCTTGTTTAGTGATGCTGTCTCCTGCTAATCCTCTCTCCAGGAATGAGGGGCTTTGGACTGTATGAGGAGGCACTCAGCCCCTGCATGATCTGTGCCAGGAGATGGACTCTGCAAGGGCAGAGCTTGGAGTGTGTCACTTCCCCATGCTGGGGCTGGAGGTATAAAAGTAGGGCCTATCCCTATGAAAGTCTGTAACAAGACAGCATCCTAAAGATGGCTGGTCGATCTCCCCTCCCTGCCTTACTGGGAAGGAAATTACAATTTTCCTTGTGACGTAAAGATGTGTCTCTTGCTCCCTTTGGCTGGTACTGCAACCCTTGGAGGAGGAGGACTCAGCTGTTCCATTCACTTGGGGCCACTGCAGCATCACCCACCTCTGGTGTTTTCACCTGCATTTTAGAGTGTTGCTCTAGAGACTGTGTTTCTGACTGTGATCTCTTTTCTAGGTTTTTTATTTGATATATTAACATTCTCTCTTAATAACAATGAAATCTTCACTGTTCCCAGGGCAAGTTTGTTATGCTCCTTTCAGCAGTAGTAGTAGGTGACATAGTGTCCTTTCCAGCTGTTATAAGCAACCAGTCCATGGAGACATGAAACCTTTGACACCCAAATGCCATAGTCAAACCTTGTTCTCTTTTACAACACACTGACACTTTTATTAGATTCTATGAGACTTAAACTCGTGCTTTAGGGAGGACCTCCCCAGTAACTCTCATGGAAGAGTCCAAGGGCTTCTCTGTTTTTCACTTACTGTTTTAGCTTTCAGGGCTGAACTTCTCCTGTAAAGTCCACTGATTAACTACCTCAGACCTGCTAATGCTACCAGCATTTTATGGTCATATCTGCACAGATCCATTTTCAGACTCTCATGTCAAGTAGCTGGATTAAACATAAGTTTCCTTTTTTCATTTGTAATTTTGAGGGACGCCTGTCCTTTTTTACCTGTGTACTTAGAGTGTGATTGTTTTAGTCCTGGTACATCTCTGGCCCTTTTTCTCTGTTCATTTTTCTCCTAGGAATGTATTTATATTACGCATGTAGGGTATTATTAATTTTTCAGCTTTAGGCCAGCACTCTGTTTCTTTCAAGTCTTGTGCAGAGTATATACCCCTGATAATTTCTCTCTGATCAAAACTTCATTTATGTAAACTTTTGCAGGCTTTCCACCATCAAAAATGTCATGTGTTCATTCAAATAATCAAAGCCATTGAACTTTCAATCCCTGTAGAGGTCTTCTCCTTTGCTACATGAACACAAATCTGTGCTCCATTTGTGCACTGGAACCTGCCAAAACCTTGTATCAAGCACAGGGAAAACATTTGGCATGAACCACCTCCCCAAAGACTTCTCCCCTGAGAGGGGAAATTCCATTTTTCTGTGTTACATTTTTTCAATAATTTATGTATATGAGACTTCTAAAGGTTTGGCCATGTTTCTGCCCCTCTGCAAAGTCTGCACTCACTGCTTCTGCTCTCTCTCTGCCTCCTTGCCTCTCCTTTCTCCATTTGGTAAGACCTGTGCTTTCACTATTAACACGCTGTTTTCTGTGGTTTTCCTTGTAATGTTAATGTTACTCTTCCTGGCACTAGCCTATCTAGAACTTGAATGCACCAAGGAAATATCATGATGGATCTGGCCTCTTTATGCAAATGCCAGCTCTCTGCTTAGTTTATGCCTCAGAAAATGGATCTCCATGTACAATTCCTCCTGAATTCAGACTATGCATACCTTTCTGAGCTGAATGTCTTCAGATGGGATCTGTGGCTCTCTGGGCTGGCCAGACCATTATGAGATTCAGTCTTGGAGCATGCTGGGATCTCCAAGTGTCCTCCTGTGGTACTCCATTCCCAGCTTCACAACATCTCAGACACCTGAGAGTATAAATGGACATTTTTCAAGCAGACAGGCTGCCAGTCTTATCTGAAAAAGTGTGGATTTCAGTAGAGGACTGAGCATCTTCAACTGGAGTTGTGCTTCTGGCTCCATCACTGTTCATTTTTGGATATAACACATTTACCATGACTCAGCTGCCTTATCCATAAAATGAAGCTATCAATCTCATCTTATTTGTACCATGCCCTAACCAGCAAAGGAGTTGTGGCACTGCAGAGCTAAGTTGACTGAAATGGGTGAGTTATTTTTGCTGAAGCCCCTAGCTTCTCAAAAGCCTGAGCTAACTGAAGCAGTAGTTAGACAACTGGAGAAGTAACTGGATCAGGAGCTATATTTATAAACAGGCAGGGGCATATTAGTCATGTGAATAATTCATCTGACAAAGACATATAGTTTGCATCATTTTCTTAAAACAATGGGCTGTAAATATTGCAGTCTGCTAAATTATTTGCGGGATGAGTCAGTGCAATTTAAGATCCAATTATTGGATTCCTTACTCCCAGACACTTATTTCAACAGCACCAGCTGCTGAATGAGTAGGTTCAAAATCACTCCAACTGGAAGTTGCCTTTGAGTACCGGCTCAAACATGGTTGATACAAATCTGGTCCTTCCAGGATCATGGGCTACTTGGCTGCTGTTGCAGGCAGTACCTCACCAAGTGTTAACTGTTGCAGTAAAACTTGTTTTAAAGAATGGACACTTGTGATAAAACCTTGCCTTTTTGCTCTAGGTAGCTAACTTGGCTTGGCTTGGTTTTTATATGACACTAAAGCTCAGGTATGCACAGTAACTTTTGCTCACAGGAACATTTCTGCTCACAGTGAACTTCTTTGAGCTCCACAACAGCTAGCTAGCCTTCATAAGGGATCATTCTGAATTTAGCTTAGCACTCTTGAAAACGTTCAAACCCTGTGTTTGTTGGTTCCTGGACCCTCACTATCTTCTGGTTAAATAAGCCTTTGTGTCAGAATAATGCGTCATAGTATCTGTTTGAATGTGTTTCAGTGAATGGCTTTAGTAGTTTCTGATTCTTATTCTTTCATTCATAGTTGAAAAAAAGTGTCTGTATCTCATGGGAACAGTGACAACCACTCCTTTCTGTCAACTCCTCTTTTTTTCCATTTGATTTCACAAGATGAATTGAGTCAGTGTGCTGAATGGCCATCTGGTTTCTGTAGGACCTGCTGGAAGTGGCTCAGAAGACTGCAGTTATGCTGAGTCAATTCTCTGGAGGGAGAACAGCGTCACTGGTAGACAGGACCCTGCTGGGGGCTGCTGCAAGATGTGGCTCTGCATCCTGTTTTGTTTCTTTAGAGAGATAATGTTCCAGTGAGAGTAACTATGTAGTAAGAGTAACTATGTTTTGTGCATCTCAAGTCCCCTTGATCATGATCAGATCTGCGCTCCCCTCCTACTCCATGGGTCAGAGCTGCTCTTTCACCTGGTTGGTTGAACTGCATGGTACAACCCTCACAGCTTGGGCAGATCCACCAGATCTATTTGTTCACACCCACTTGATTGTTATTAAATTCCAGTCTGCACCACCCTTCCCCTTCCAGACAGCAGGGAAGGCAGAGATGGTCATCCTTACCAGAGAGGAACAAGCTGAACTCTCATGAGTTCCCTTGGCTGGGAGAGGAATGCCAAGCAGATATTTCAAATGGAGAAAATAGCATGGGAAGACGAGGACAGTGAACTTCTTAGAAAAGAGAAATTCAGTCAGATAACACAGAAAAAAGAGATGGAAAAAATAAAAAGTGTTGGTAAAAGAGGGGGTAAATGGCTTCTTAAATGCAGCTGGCAAGGGTAAAGACTCTAGTGTCTTCCCAGATCTCTCACTGCCTTTGTGTTCATCCTGGAAGTATTCCTTTATGACCCTGGTTTTTGGGATTCAGTTTTGGTGCACCAAATTTAGATTTTTCAAACTACCTTTTTCATCTCCGGGTTAAATAGAACACAAGACATGGTCTATTATGTGGCATTTGAACTTAGGGAGGAGAAGACCCACAGGGAATCATAGGCTGCTTGCTCTGTTAATGTGCTGCCCCCTTACTTACCCACAGATTGTCAGTGAAAATAATGGTATTCAGCTCTGCCATGGCACAAAATACAGAATTTCAGGACTGAAATTACTGTCCTTAAGTGAACGCTAACCATGTGACCAGACACAGGAATGCATTTGCTTGGTCAGTAAACATCTTTTTAAGGTCATTAACATAATTAGCTTCCAGTTTCTCCTCACCAGGCAGATTTTATGTAGTCAATACCAGAACTATCATAGGCTGTGCTGTTTTGTTCTGCACAAGATCACTGTTCTCCATGTTACTGTGCTGGAGCTCTTCTTAGGGGTGCTTGAGGACAAACCCAGGCACAGGGCATGAAAAAGTTCAGCTGCTTTACTGATATTGTAGCACCCTCAGCAACCTACTCAGAAAGCTTAGAGCTGACTTTGCATTTTTGGACTTGATCTCTGGCACTAAAGTTAATTGGGATAATTCAGAGTTCACACCCATCTCTCTGAGGGTTTGGTTTAAAAATACATGTAATGTGAGTTTTAAAATAATTTCTTTTGATTGAAAGTATTTGGAAATGTTTCTCTCCACTGGTTTTAAAAGGTGTCATTTTTTTATGAATGCTGAGATGTTGATTAATAAAATTCCGAAAGCATTAACTCAATTGAGTGGACTCCAACTTTTCCTTTTTTTATTGTTATGATTTGTGAAAATAAATGCAATAAAAAAAAAATCCCAGCAGCTCTGTTAAACTGTATCCTCAGCAGTCTCCCTCCTGATAGCCTTACCAGATGTTTTACGATGTTAGACACAGGGCTGTTTGCTCCTGGGGGAAGGTTGAGCAAAGCCTTGGCTTAGCACCATCAGGCTTCAGCTGGTGACCCTCTGTCTCAGGCACCTTGGACACCAGCCTCTACCCTGGTTAGGAACCAGGTGGTTTGGTCTCCGTGCTTTAAGGACTTCCCAGGGAGGAGCAGCTACCTTTGGTTGCCCTCTTCCACCCTCCTGATGACAGCTGGTAGGATGTGGTGCTCAGGTTTGTCTTCTTGATATCCCATAATTTCTGAGGCTGGTGGATGGAGGCTCTGGCTGTACCAAGTCAGGGCCACCTCCCATGCTAGGATGGCTATGGCCACCCAATGCTGAGAGACCGACCAAGGGAGAGCCCTCTCCCTGGAGGCTGAGCTTGTGGTTTTCTTCTTTCCAGGTCTGCCATGGGTTATGCCCTCTGAATGGAGCTGGAAAGGCTGCAAGCCTTTCTGTTTGGAAGGGACGAGTGGGGCTGAGGACTTGGGAGGCAGAGGCAGGGATGGCTCATGTTCCCAGCTGCTGACCAGGGAAGGATTTATTGCCTTGGCTGTGTTTGGGACACAGACTGCTCAAAATAGCCATCCATCCTACACGTCTGAGTGAGCTGCCATGGGAGATTCATTTGTAAGCCGGCCTTCCTTCTTCCTGAAGATTCTTTTTCCTTTGTACTGCAAAGGCTAATATATTGTTCAAATTAAAGTGGGCCTGGGGACTGAAGACAGAGCTGGTTATTGAGTGGAATAGACTGATGAGGAGTGGGTAATATATTTAAAGACTGTGTAGTAGCCACCAGGGATGATGTAGTCTGATTTATTTGATTTAGCGTAATTTATAGTACACTAGACTATGTTGTGATTCTTCAGGATTTTTATCAGGAAATTTGCATTCAATATTTAAGTATCTCTGGGCAGAAACATTCTCATTCTTTTATTATTTTGGTTTTAAACATATCATGTACCACAGAAGAATTTATAAGTGTATGAAGGTTTTTAATAAGTTCAGATAGAAAAGGAAAAAAGTTTGAAATCTAAGATCAACAAGGGAGTGGGATTCCTGCTTCATCCTTTCCCAAGGGCATGGGTGGATTTGTTAAAAAAAGGCAACACTATATCTGCACTAATTTTGCAGTTTTTTGTCATTAGGATAGAGCCAGCCTTGCTAGAGTCACTGACATCCAAAAACTAGTGTCTCAGTTGGTGTAAATGGGGACTGAACCTCTCTGCTCATGCCCACTAAAAACCACAGATGTGGTCTGTTGTGCACCATCTTCTTTTCTGAAATGTTCCTTGATATTCAGGCTGGAATTTTCCTTAGCTTAATAGATGATAGTCCATTTCTTTGATGCTCTAAGTATGATTTTTGCATGGTAAAACCATTGTGTTTTGTAAGTTAGTCTTCTAATAATTTCATCCCTTTCAAAGAGCATATTAGTAAATGAAGATAACTCAGGTGAAACTGGGTCTGTCATTAGGGCAGAAGTGCTGTGGCACAAGATCAGGTGTTTGAGCACCACATCAGGAAAGACTCCATTGTTTTTTCTGGAAGCTTAAACTTTTCTACTAGAACTTTTCCTGGAAGTTTAAACTTTCTGTTTTCCAGAACAGGAGGGTGAGGTAGGCTGACAGTGCCCAGTTTGTGCCTTGCTGAAATACCTCATGATACACTGAACATATCAGCAGATGCCATATTCAAAATATCTTAAATGTTCATAGAAGGATCTTGCTCTAAAATTTGTGACACGTCATGGTTTCAGCAGCTCTGCTGGGCCTTCTCCTAATGTGATTTATTTCTAGGCATGTTCCATGTTTTTGTGGTTTGCATCTCATTAAAGCATACTGCAGCCCTTGAGCCCTCAGCCTTAAGGTGTTCAGTTGAGAAAGTCGAATCCCTGGTGATCTGCAAACTGCAACACCATATAAAACCTTTGTTGACAGTCAAGCACACTTGAGTGTTTAAAGCTTTAATAGGCTTAGAGTTAATTCTGGAGTCCACCAACATCTGCATGCATCTGTAATTTCAAGCACCTCTTACTTGGTTGATTTCATACATTATACCTGAAAGTGTTTTTGAAACTTTGGCAGCTCCGTGTAGAGTTTCATGATTCATTTGTGTCTTCATGAGCTGCTTCAGTTCTTTTCATTTTGTTTCTTACTTTTTTTCTTCACCCCTTTTCCCCACTGGAAGACGTTCTTAAATACTTCATCGGGACTGTGGTTTGGAATGCACTTTATCACATACCTTGACTGTGCCAAAACCCTTTGCACACTCTATTAAGGATAACTTTCCACATACTAATGTATTTATTTGTGAAATGGCTTTTAAAGATGGTGTAGATGGTGGAAGGCAAAGTGTGATGGGCTAAATCCACATTTGGAGGGAGCCCTGCCCGTTTCTCACAGCTTGCACCCCTGCTGTAGAGGCAGGGCTTGTGATCCTGCAATCTCTCCCTCCTGCAGGACCAGCAGTGCGGGCAGGGCAGTGCTGCACTGTTTGAGAGGAAAAGCGATGGACTGGGACCTGTGGGGAGGAAGGTGTGGGTGGGTGTGCCCCATTTCTGGCAGGTCCCCGAGGTGTCATTGGGTGCCTGATTTCTGGCTAGGGACATTTGCTTCAGCTGGGAGGATCCTGTTGAGAAAATATAGAACAGTTGCCTGGAGGCAGATGGAGAACACTGAGGCTTCCAAAAAAACCTCTTTGTACCTTTGCCCTGGACAGCCCTTAGGAGCTGGGCTGGGAGCCGCTGTGCTGGTTTATTGTAAATAGAATAGTCAGAATAGTCAGTCTTCCTTGCATGTATGAACCTTTTACTTGCTGGCAGCTCTTGTCAAAATAATCCTGTTTTCCTCAACACACGTAAGTGTCTCTGGACTCTTGGGAAGGCTGAGTGCCTGTGCTTGTGTCTTCAGGCAGCTAGAGGTGGTGGGGGCACAACAGCAATGTTGGCTACACTGGTGGCTCTCAAAACTTCCCATGTTATTTTCATTGTTCCAACCCCCAGAGTGCTTTGATTAGATTGGAATCCTAGCTTTATGTTTTTTTTTTCTCTTCTTTTCTTTCTTTTCTTTCTTTCTTTTTTTTTTTTTTTTTTTTGAAACAAATTTCTAGCTCTTGTGGCTGTGGCAAAAGGAGCTTGAAAACATGCTTTGGATGTGCTAAAATCAGAAAGGGAACAAAGTCCTCTGCTGGGACTGTGGGGCTGGGACATGTATTTTTTTAAACTCTGTATTTTTTTCTCTGATTTCAATAGTTTTGATCCTTTTATGAGGTTTTTAGCAGAGGTGTGAGGCCATGGCAGTTTGCCTAAAGTGACACGGCAGGAAAGGAAGTGAAGAGCAAGGTCAAGGTGTCCTTGCCACATGCTGTGCTGCTGCCTCGCTGCCTCACACGGACATTTCCCAAGGGATGGCTGGTGTGCGCCATGGCCATGATGGGAACAGCTGGCAACAGAAAACCAAAGAGTTGGAAAAGGAGTGCTTGCATCTCATGGCAGGCTAGCTTGCTTCCACATGACGTTTCCTCCCTGAAATATTGTAATGGTGCATTTTCAGTGTGGCAAGTTTTGGTACCTCCAGCCTTGTTGGCACACGCCAGCAAGACCCAATGCAACAGTTTTGCTGCAGTTGGCAACTCAGTAAAATTTGCCTTTTGGCAGCATTAGTCTGAGAGCATGTGCATGTTGCTCCTCTCAGATGTCACTCCTTTCTGAAAGAGTGGAGCTTTTGGCATACCTCATGGCTGAGCAGTAAAGCAGTGAACATACTACAAGATGTTCCAACCTCCTACAAATTAATGTGTAGGAATTACTTGTGAAGAGTAGTCAGATATGAGCTGGAGAGACACTAATTGCCAATTTCTTTTGTTCTGCTGGCACTTGGTCTTGGTTTACAGTTTTCCTATGGCAAAATAAGAGTGACTGATGCTATTGTATTTATGCTGGTTGATGTGACTGAGGCAGACAGCTCTTCTGGGCTGGTAAAAGACATTTTAAACTGCAAAGAGACAAAGTAAAGGGTAAAAAAATATACAAAGAGCAAGTCCCATCTTAAAAAAATTATTAACTCGCAAAGAGTAAATTTGAGTATGTTTATATTGACCTATCAGATATTTGTCTTCTATCTGATATTTGTCTGTCTGACATTTGGTTGATACTAAGAACTGGTGTCTACTCTTTCAGTAGAAATATTTTATTATTATTAATAACTACTTGTTAACTCTGGCATCTCTAGTATGCCAGGCACTCTGTAAACCCGAGGAAAACATAGTGTCTCCCCAGAGAGCTTATGCTAATCTATTCTATTCCAGCAATATTTTTTTAGCGCTGTGTATAAATCATTCTTCTGGCAGTATTTAGTGCAGAGGTTTACACTTCCCCATTTGTGACAAACAAATTTGCCACAGTGAAAATACTATGCAGTTCAACCTAGTTGTATTTTATGCAGTTTCTTTTTGGGTAAACAGTTGAAAGACATTGATGCAGAGAGGCCCTTAACACACATTTAACTTTGAAATCTGCCTAAGCACTATTAACTTTAATGGCCCTGAGCACAAGCTTCAGGCTAAGCATGTGCTGAATTGCTCTACTGATTGTGGACAGATTAGGCCCATAAAATTTTGGTGAAATATGGTGCAAACCATCAGAGATATTAAAATCCCCAGGGATTCTCTATGGAAGTGGATATCACATCATCTGTCATGAGGGGCTGTGTCCAGATGCTCCATCAGGCAGCACAAGCTGAGCCTCCCAAACAGGACTATTTTTCCATCTGAGGGATACTGAAATATTCATCAATCCTGGGGATCATTAGCAACATGGACTCTATTTTGGTATGTGTAGAAGTGCTGTAGTACTGCCCCACATGTAGGAGAAATGACTCCTGAGAGAGCAGAAGAAATCATGTTTATCAGTAGTGTGAGACAAAGATTTGAAAAATAGCAGACGCTCACTGAGTCTAACTAGAGCTAAATCTGTAGTTAAATAAGAGAATATAATGAAAAATAAGCAAGAAAAATAAATTTAAAGTGCCCTGAATAAAAAGTATAATCTAATTTCAAGGGGAGAATAACTGAAAAAGTTATTGGAACAACTTAAAAAAATAAAGTAATACCTAATGAAGTTTATGGGGACCATTAATGCAGTGGCTTGATTCAAAAGGGTGCTTTGCCCACATTCAGAATCATGTCCAGTTCAGTCTTATTTATTTAACACTTGGAGCCAGCTTGCATCCTCTGTTGAACTGCCATCAAGAAGCACTGGAGATGAACGATGTTGCCCCCCTACCTCCTTGGGAATCCGATATGGTGGATCCATGGTTACACTTGCCTGATGGCAAAGACCTTTTGATTATTTGCTCAGTCACTGCCTCAAAATTATCCCATATGAGCATTTTCTGACCCTCTGGAGAGTCAGACACAGAAATCCTTCCTAACAGAGAGAAGTATCTGAGCTAACCTTTTTCCACAGGACCATGGTACAAAAAGTTCTGTACAGAAAATGTGGAGGTATGGAGCAAAATCAACTACAAGCTCCTTGGTTGCCTCACCACATCTCATATGGCTTCACCCTAAATTTCTGAAGAGATACCACTGGCTGAAGGGATTTTTCTGTTCTACAATACCAGACCTTTTATCTTGAGAATAAATTTGAGTGAGCTTTAGTTTTTCATTATAGGGAGCACAGGCAGAAGTGGACTGTTTCTTAGGAAACCATTTAAGTTGGATGGTTTGGTGGCTCTAAGCTGTACTGGATGTTATGGAAAGACAATATTAAAAAAAACCAACATAGCTGATTCTCTTTAAGCTTTATGAATGAGTATTTTTTTGGCTTATGCTTGGGAATTAGGTCAGGTTAGCACAAACTGTTCACCGAAAACTTTACTGAATGCATGAAAGCCCTCATAAGAGAAAGACTACTGTAAGACAGTTTCTACCCATCTGATACAATTTTTTAATGTAAATACACACAGACATAATTATAAGTACAACCACTTGGAGTAAATACATGTGTGAGAGCAACTGCATTCATTTGTTGTGAGACTCTCTAGACCCAGGAGGCTTCAACAATGAAAGTTCTAAAATCCCAAAGCAGTTACATGGTGGTTCCTCTGTTTTTAAACTCAGTGAAAGTCACCTTGTTTTTCTGTTTAGAATATACCATCATAAAGAGGAAATCTTCCAAAAATTAGTGAACCACAGCATGACTTTGTGGACTTGCTTTAACTTGTGTGACATGAAGAAGAGTATGATTCATGTCATCAAACAGCTCTGTTGGATTGTAAAATTATTTACTAAACAAGCAAGAAAATAGTTTATTCAGAAGTACTAATGACAAGATTGACAACTGGAAACCAGTAAGAAAGAAGGGAGCAATAAAATACTAGGCAGCCAAACGATTGTGGCTTGATATATCTTGTCTCAGCTTTTCTTTGATTTTTCCCAAAAGAAGTTGGCAGTGACAATAGTAAGGCTGTGAACAATGTAACAATACAATATACTCACGCCAAAATGTAAATACAAAAGAAATGTTCTAAAATATACTGTATCAAATTATCCGTAAGAAACAGAAAAAGATGAAACACATTTTCAGTTCCTTGGAAACAGAGAGAAAAATCAAATGCAGAGCTTAGGAGTTTATCTTTACATGGGTATAAATTCCTCATTTAAAATTTGATCCCAATTATATAAGAACAAATGAATACTTTCATGATGATATGATGGATGGCGTTTGTGAATATGTTTCATCATGATCCCAATAAAATGAATTTAAAAAATCCCAAAACTCACGCACCTCTTTCTCTAAAACTACGGGTAAATTAGGATGTATTGATTTTCTAATGAATTTTAAATTCCACAAATGGGAGCTTTTTAGGATCAAGTTATTAGGTGAGCATGCACTATGACATTTTTATAAGGCTGTCAGATATGGGTCTTAATGCAATCCCCTTGTATGGACAATAACTTTTCATTAACCCTGGATCAACACAGGCAATAGAGATAATATGGAGTGAGGAGAAAACAGTCTTAGGCCAATGTCCCACCCTGTGTGCCTATATGTAAAGCACAAAAGGCATAAACAGCTTTTTTACCTTTAAGTTTCCTTTCCTTTCCTTTCCTTTCCTTTCCTTTCCTTTCCTTTCCTTTCCTTTCCTTTCCTTTCCTTTCCTTTCCTTTCCTTTCCTTTCCTTTCCTTTCCTTTCCTTTCCTTTCCTTCCCTTCCCTTCCCTTCCCTTCCCTTCCCTTCCCTTCCCTTCCCTTCCCTTCCCTTCCCTTCCCTTCCCTTCCCTTCCCTTCCCTTCCCTTCCCTTCCCTTCCCTTCCCTTCCCTTCCCTTCCCTTCCCTTCCCTTCCCTTCCCTTCCCTTCCCTTCCCTTCCCTTCCCTTCCCTTCCCTTCCCTTCCCTTCCCTTCCCTTCCCTTCCCTTCCCTTCCCTTCCCTTCCCTTCCCTTCCCTTCCCTTCCCTTCCCTTCCCTTCCCTTCCCTTCCCTTCCCTTCCCTTCCCTTCCCTTCCCTTCCCTTCCCTTCCCTTCCCTTCCCTTCCCTTCCCTTCCCTTCCCTTCCCTTCCCTCCCTCCCCTCCCCTCCCCTCCCCTCCCCTCCCCTCCCCTCCCCTCCCCTCCCCTCCCCTCCCCTCCCCTCCCCTCCCCCTCCCCTCCCCTCCCCTTCCCTCCCCTTCCCTCCCCTTCCCTCCCCCTCCCCCTCCCCCTCCCCCTCCCCCTCCCCCTCCCTTTCCCTCTGTTTTTATAACAAAATAAATGTCTCATTTGTATTGTTTTCTTACAGAATGCCATAAAGTGATTATGTTTTCCAAAACTGTTTCAGTGAAAGCCCATGAATAGGTCTGCAGAGGTTCAAGCAGATGTTCAAGTATCTGATCTCCTTTTCCTCAGTTCTGAGTCAGCTGAATAGGAGTCCAGCCAGTCAGCCTGGAAAACGTGAACTTTATCCCCAAGTTAATGTCTCTGGACTCATGGCTGAAGCAGACAGCATGCTTTCCCAGGGAGGCTCAGGGTCACAGCTGTTACAATTGCTGGGTGTCTCCTAACTTAGGTAGGTGTACTAGAACTTATCTGAAGCACAAGAGGTTGCTTTGGTTTCAGAAGGAGAATGAAAATGTTACCCTCTAGCATTGTTAGTCTTCTCTGGCCTACAGCCAAGCCAGCTTGCAGGTGAAATTTTATTTCCCATCATGACCACGGGCCTTGGTCACTACTCAAATACTCTCTTTTGCCCCCGTAAGCCAAAATATATATTGTTATACTGAGACAAATATTTACTATTTGATATATAATGCCCCACAGTCCTCCTGCAGTCTTTGATAAAGTTCCCTTCACTGCTCTTGTTTTCCTAGCTAAGAGCTAGTTCAGGAAACAGATGGGTGATTGCATGCCTGTGATGTGGAACTCTGAGAGGAAAGTTGAATGCTCTGCTTTTTGTTCAATATAAACTTGATCTGACATCACTGGGACTTTGTTTTTAGGGGGTTCTTTTTGCCTGAAGTAACCCACTGGCTTTCAGTGGGTCAGTAACAAAAAACCCAAATAGTCAAAGATGAGTACTGTGATGGTCCTCTCTTCCATCTCGAGACTGTAGATTTTTCAGCCTGATTTTACTTTTTTAGTGGCTATGGTTGCATGAACAATATGCCTACATCACTCCATAAGATCAAGAAACCACCACTCATAAAATGT